>NC_090732.1:124455540-124463040 GCF_036898095.1 Palaemon carinicauda | reverse complement strand
AGCTAAGAAAATTTGCAGTCTTAGACTGTCCTAGAAACCATAAACAGACGGGAGTGGGAGGACATGTCTGAGTCCTTTATCCTGTAGTGGGTGATGATGATATATATTCATATGTATAAACACAATATATATATATATATATATATATATAGAGTAATTCCTTATTTTACAAGTAACTCAGAATACAAGCAAAAATTTTTAATTCAGTATACAAGAATAGTATCTGTCTATGAGCAAAACTGTTATCAAAATTCGCCTTTGTTTTTAAAGAAATACTAACGAAACTATCTCCCGCAACACCCATATGCCTCTCATGTATGTTCACATGATTTTTACGCTCTGATTTCTAAATTATTGTTTCCCCTTTACTTGCATCCACCACCACGTGCTTAGATCTTGACTCTTTAACTTGCTCCACAATACTCTTTCCAGCATCAGCTTGTATCTCTATCAGTGTTGTTTTATAGTGTTGGCCACATTTTCTCAGAATTAGGATCACTATCAAATTACCAGAATGTGCAGCATCTAGACAATTATTGTTATTATTATTACTAACTAAGCAACAACCTTAGTTAGAAAAGTAAGATGCTATAAGCCCAAGGGTTCCAACAAGTAACAATAGCCCTGTGAGGAAAGGAAATAAATGAACCATATGAGAAGTAATGAACAATTGAGATAAAATATTGTAAGAACAGTAACAACATTAGAATATCTTTCATAAATAAACTACTGTATACATAAAAAAAGTACTTATGTCTGCCTGTTCAGCTTTAAACATTTGCAGCAAATTTAGACTTTTGAAATTCTATCGATTCAACTATCCGATTAGGAGGATCATTACACAACTTGGTCAGAGCTAGAATAAAACATCTTGAATACTGTATAGTATTGAGCCTCATGATGGAGAAGGCATGACTATTAGAATTAACTGCATACCTAGGATTACGATCAGGATGGTACTGTCCAGTAAGATCTGAATGTAAAGGATGGTCAGAATTATGGAAAATCTTATGCAACATAACGAATTAATTGAACGACGGTGCCAGAGATTAATATCTAGACCAGGTGTAAGAAATTTAATAGATTGTAAATCAAGAAAGAAGGAAGGAGATGATTATATCATAAGGTGAAATTTTTTTCAAGAAGCATGATAAAGATACATGTGTTGCAGACCTGGCAAAATGTACAATTGTAAAACAACCATGATAATCACAATCCTGAAGAAATAAGATATCAGAGTAATTGATTCAGCAAAAAGGGTGCTGATACTAGTGAAACAATGACCATGAGTTGTACTGTAGATAACGTTGAGAACTTGTTTCTCGTATGGATCAATGGGAAGCAGGTAGCAGGATATACGATAACCGAGAACGTAATTTGTGAAAGAGCAAACTCTTTGTATGCTGTCCTTGTTAAAAGGGAGCCAGATCCGATAGCCAACTAAGAAAAAGAAACATCCAAAGCAAGATGTAGGGGATCAAAAACTTGAAGAGAAGCGCAGGCCTCCATAGTGTGCGACAATGTGAAAGTATCAGAGAAATTAGTTTCTGAATTTACATGGTTCGTGGATTCGGAGTCTTACATGCTGCAGCAAGTGTTCAACAGTGATGAGACTAGTCTCTTTTGGGGGAGAGCTTGCCCAGGAGGACCTTCATTACTGCAGAAGAGAAGAGACATTCTAACCTGGTGTTCTGTGCTAATGCTAGCAGGGATTGCAAAATTAACCCTCTCCTGTTGTATCTCTCTGAGAATCCATGACCCGTTAAAAAGTACAAGGTCCAGACAAAGCAATCAAACTTTATGTGGAGGTCAAACAACAAGGTATGGGTTCGCACATTTTGTTTGTGGAATGGGTCAGTGAGGGTTTTGGTCCTGAGGTCAAAAAGTACCTTTTGGACAAGTACCTCACACTTCGAGCCGTGTTGCTTACAGCCAATGCTCCTGCCCCTCCTTCAGCCATTGAAGGTGACGACATGGTGGAGAATTCAAATTCATAAAGATCAAGTTTCTGCCTCCCAACCCCTCTCCAATACTCCAACCCATGGATCAACAGGTGATCTCTAATTTAAAAAGAAACTATATGAAGGCAATATTCCAATGATATTTCAAGGTCAGTGAAGGAACCTAGCTCACCCTCCGAGAGTTTTGGAAAGAATATTTCCACGTTGCCAACTGCCTCAAAATCTTTGATAAATCCTGGGAAGGGGTTACCAACAGTACCCTCAATTATGCAAAGAGGAAACTGTAGCCTGAATGTGTTGCAGAATATAATTTTGAGTAGTTCAAACCATGCTTGATGAGGCAGTTTACAATGAAATTGTGTTCTTTGGTAAGACAAAGCAGCTGGAGGGGGACACGGACTACATCTGCGATCTTCTGGACAAGCATAGCAAGCTGGAAGACTGTTGGGGTTGTATAAGAAGCAACCACAAGAGGTAGCTGAAGGACAGCGTGATGAACCTGTGGCTTTCAAGTGGAATAAAAGAATTATTGAAAATTGGGGAACCCTTGCTAGATTTTGCAAAAACACATCACCCATGTAAGGCTTCAGCAGGATGATCAGTAAATGTATTCATGGACAATGCGGTGTCGTATTTGCATAGCGTTTTAAAGAAAAAAAAGTTGTCTCTAGATTGGTTCCTGGTTAAAGTTAGCTGTGAGTTATTAAAAATACAGATGACCAAGTTTCCAAAAAGAAGTAAATTACGTGATACAGTTAGTTATAATGAACACAATTTTATCCAAAGATATCAGGGAAGGAGATTTTCCCTCCAAGCATTAACCCCCTCCTCCCCCTCCCTCATCTGTACATCAGCCACAACTCTCCTTTAAGGTAAAGTGAGATTTAATTTGAAAGTATTTCTATTTTTTGTTGTGAATTATCAATTTCTATTCATTTTATGTTAGGGGATATAATTTCCTCTAAATACAACATTACAAACCTTTAAATTAGGTTGTATATGTGTATTTACGAATGTGTGGAATACATTATACGTATGATTGATTTTCCTTTATTTCTTATGGGAAGAATAGTTTTGGTGTATGAGCTTGCTCCTGAGATGGATTATACTTGTATACAGAAGTACCACTGTATATATATATATATATATATATATATATATATATATATATATATATATATATATATATGTATATATATTTATATATATATATATATTTATATATATGTATATATATATATATATATATATATATATATATATATATATATATGTATATATATATAACTCCTCCTCCTCCTCCTCCTCCTCTTGACGCAAAGGGCCTTGATTAAATTTCGTCAGTTGTCTCTATCTTGAGCTTTTAATTCAATACTTCTCCATTCATCATCTCCGACTTCACACTTCATAGTCCTCAGCCACTTATACCTGGGTCTTACAACTCTTTTAATACCTTGTGGAGCCCAGTTAAATGTTTGGTGAACTAATCTCTCTTTTGGAGTGCGAAGAGCATGCGCAAACAATCTCCATCTACCCCTCACCATGATCTCATCCACGTATAGCACTTGGCTAATCTCTCTTATAGTTTCATTTCTAATATTGTCTTGCAATTGAACTCCCAATATTCTTCTGAGGACTTTTTTCTCAAATCTACAAAATCTGTTGGATATTTTGTTTCATTTTCATACCACAACTCATGTCCATGCAGTAACATCTATCTCACTAAACTGAAACTGGTATTAAATGAAATAATATCCAATAGATTTTGTAGATTTGAGAAAAAAGCCCTCAGAAGAATATCGGGAGTTTAATCGCAAGACAGGATTAGAAATGAAACTATAAGAGAAATTAGCCAAGTGCTATATGTGGATGAGATCATCGTGAGGGGTAGATGGATATTGTTTGGGCATGCTCTTTACAAATCTAAGAAAGATCAGTTCACCAAACATTTAACTGGGCTCCACAAGGGATATATATATATATATATATATATATATATATATATATATATATATATATATATATATATATATATATTCTACAGTAGGTTAGTTCATAGATAGATAATTTGGTCAGCATTTAAGATTAATTTAGAATCAAATGGTATGCATAAATTATATATATATATATATATATATATATATATATATATATATATATATATATATATATGTATATATATATATATATATATATATATATATATATATATATATATATATGTATGTATATATATGTGTGTGTGTGTGTGTGTGTGTATACACACACACATCCCACTACATGGAGTGCTAAAAATCTAAGGACTAGGACAGGTGACCTTTGAAAACTGAACTTTGTAAAATACAACGTCAGGACCCTGTCTAGGGAAGATGATCTTAATGTGTTATTAAAGCAGCTGAAAGAAACAAGTGGGGATATAATAGGAATGAGGGAAGTTAAAAGAACTGGGGATTCTTATATAGAGTTCAAAGAGTGCCATTTATTTTGCTTCAGAGGACATGAATGGAACAAAGGAAATGTATACTCAATTTTTTTTTTTAATGAGGTGCATTTGCACCCACTCGAGCGGTGCTCTTTTAGCTCGGAAAAGTTCCCTGCTCTCTGATTGGTTAGAATTATCTTGTCCAACCAATCAGGATCAGGAAACTTTTCTGAGCTAAAAGGGCACCCTTCCGAGTCTGTGCAAGTCTGCCTCACTAAAAAGAATTGACTATAGTACGTTTTCTTTTTGGCCCTCTGGTGATCCAATGATGCAATGAATGAAAATATTTATTGCACATATATAGATGTTAAGAATAAAAGATTGAATTATTAGAGATAGTAAAAGAAGCAGGGGTTGGAAGAGAAGACGATGGATTGACTAACTAAGAAAATTTTCGGGTGTGGGCTGGTGCAAAAAGACCATAAACAGACTCCAATGGAAGAACATGTCTGAATCCTTTGTTCTGCAGTGGACTAGTAATGGTTGATTATATACAGTATATATATATATATATATATATATATATATATATATATATATATATATATATATATATATATATATATATATATGTGTGTGTGTGTGTGTGTGTGTGTGTATGTATGTATGTATATACATACATACATATATATATATATATATATATATATATATATATATATATATATATATATATATATATATATATATATATGTACATATACATATATATAATATCGATAGATAGATATTAATTTGTGCTTTTAAAAAATCGTTACTAGCCGCAATGTACTTTTAATAGTCCATAGGAAATAGGAGAAAAGGGTGCTTTAATTAAACAAATTGCAATGGTTTGTTTTATTGCATGAACATGTATATAGACACTTAGTAACACCACATCCAAAGTGGGATAAATTCTGCCTTTGTAAAAAAATTTAATTCTCACTTTTAACCTTTTTGATGGTATAATTTTTTTATTTTTTTATTTTGTTGCTTTTCTCGAAAAGTGTATCTTACAGATGAGAAGTATGGAGACTTAACAAAATGGTTAATTAAATTTGACACAAGTTTGTTTTTGTAAAAATTTGTTTTTAAAAAAAAATCACAAACTATCCCAAAATTGAATTAGATTTTTGTAAAAGTGGAAAAATAAATATCGCCTCAAATTTCCTTCAATATGTACTAAACTACTAATTTCGTAGTGAAATGTCGTAGTGTTGGTCTTTTAGAATGAAACTTTTACTTTATTTTGTTATTTTTTGTTTCTTTACTTGCTAATATTTTGTACAAGAAACGCTAAGAATTAATTTACCCGATTTCAAGCCAATGCTAAATAGATGAAAATATGTAGTTTTGTCAAACAAGTTACAATAGTTATTTTTCATTGCCTGAATGTTTATTTCGACCTTTATGCTGCGTATGGACACAATAGTAAGAAAAAAAAAATTATAAATTTTACCATCATGAAGTTGCGTAATTCCATATTTAAAATGGAGGACGTTTTCATTATTTGAACTGGAATCTCCTAAAAATTAACTTTTTAATATTTATTTAGAAGTAATTCATTTCAAGCAGGGAATCAGATCTTTAACATTTGGACTAACCTGGATCAAATACAGATGCACTTGATATTTAGAAAAAAAAGGTTATCTTTAAATTTGACTTAGGGTTGTAATAGATACAAGGTGAAATAAAAGTATTAATCGATACGGATTTATCAGCTTTTTGAGTTGATAGAAATATAACAGAAACAATAAGAACTGCAATCATTCTGGCTCAAAGTACTTGTATGAATTAAATTAGTAATGTTTATTGCCTTCATCTATTTATATTTCATCACAATTTCTGGCTTGTTACTCCTCGCAAAAATCTGTACTGTATATCCCGTGCTTTTTAGATATTAGTGATGAGTATCATAAACGCCTTTGCATATTCATTTAATTGCTTTAAACGAGGAATTGATTTCCTATGTTTAGTCTTTATGTCTCTTATTTGTTTTATAGAATAACTGGAAATTATGAAAAACATACCCTTCGAAAAATTTAAAAGTGTGAATTACACAATTTTAAAATGGCCTAATTTGTCCCATTTTGGATAAGGGTCCTTGATGTGTTTATGCAATCAAACATACTTATACAATTTGTTCTATATAAAATTCTATTTTCCATGGATAATAAGCCCTAGAATGAATTATATGAACCTTTTGATTGTATAAAGATTGTTTCTAGCTACATGCGATTTGCTGATGCATTTGTAAAGAAGAGAGAAAACGATAGATTAACGCCCATGATCTTTTTTTATAGATGAGAAATAGTAAACAATGGTTTACTAAATGTTTTGTAATATGTATTTAGTTATTAATTTTTAACACTTAGGAAGTCTATATCAGCAATTTATCGATTAAAAAGTTTCTGAAATATGAATGTAGATCAGGTTGCTACTTTAGTGGCGTATATTCGTATAATGAATTTATGTGTGTGTGTATATATATATATATATATATATATATATATATATATATATATATATATATATATATATATATATATATATATATATATATATATATATATATATTTCCTCGTCCCAAAAATATTGTAACCGTATTTTCATATAAAGTTTAAACTACTTTTATGCAAGGTGATATATGTATACCTGATTTTTTGTATTCAAAGTCTTTATTTTTGAGGGTTTTTACAATATGTACAGAAGTCTGAACTGGACCGATCTGGGGCCCTTGAACAAAAATCTTACCAAATATCTCATTGTTTTCAAGCTAACAAATATTGAGCTTATGCCTAGTAGAAAACTGTCATTTCGTCTCGAGTATGGCAATAGCAGTTACCATATAACAAATATGGAACCTGATAACAACCAATGATCATTTAGTCAACACGGTAAGAAACGGCATGGCCTGGGTTATGGACAATTCTTAGAAGTTCAGCATCACGCACTGTGTGGGATACTGGTACAGCAGCAGCAGCAGTTTTTACTACAACAGGTTCCACTGGCAGGGCATTGTAGTACTGTGGGAAGTAATTCACAATTTGGCGTTTCTTGCGTTCAGCTGTCTCCTCG
>NC_090732.1:124443040-124450540 GCF_036898095.1 Palaemon carinicauda | reverse complement strand
TTTGTCATTACTGGTGGCAAAATTTGTCTTATTATCATTCAGTACTGGGAGTAGAATGGATTCTTTTTCTTAAATTGTTTACTGATGGGAAAATAGGGGTCGTGCAAGTATTAATTATTCATGGCAAAATTGGGGTTGTACATTTAGCCATTACTGGGGGCTAAATTGATGTCTTGTTAGTATTCATTACTGGGAGTTGGATGGAATTTTTAAAGAATATTGTGATCGTGCAAGTATTCATTATTTAGGGTAAAATTGAGGTTGTAAATTTAGTCATTATTGATAGCAAAATTTAATCGTGCTTGTATTTACTGTTAGTGGTAAAATGGAGACCAAGTCAACTGGTGGCAATGGTGAATCATGCAAGAATTCATTATTGTGGCAAAATGAAAGTTGGGCATTTAGTCATCACTGCGGGCAAAATGGAGTCGTGCAAGAAGTCATTAGTTGTGGCAAAAGGAAGGATGTGCATTTATTCATTACTTGTGACAAAATTAAACCGTGCAAGCATTTCATTTTCTCGGCAAAATGGAGGCTGTGCATTTAGTCATTACTAGTGACAAAATGGAGTCATGCAAGTGGTCATTAGTTGTAGTAAAATGGAGATTGTACATTTAGTCATCATATTGATGGCAAAATTTATTGTTTATGGCAAAATCGTTCCGAGATTTTTTGGTTTAACTCCCTTGTAATCTCCACTTCGCCATCTTTATTCAAATTGTGTCCCAGCAGGTTGTATCTGTAATAGTTCTATATTGTTTTTTTTTTTTTTTTTTTTTTTTTTTTTTTTTTTTTTTCCCTGGTCAGGTTTACGTTACTTTATATTAGAGCCGTCCAGTTCATCAAGAAATGTTTTAGTAAAGTGTTCATGATAAGAAAGTCTCTCTCTCTCTCTCTCTCTCTCTCTCTCTCTCTCTCTCTCTCTCTCTCTCAAATGTATCAAATTGAAAATCATGGTTTCCATTGGAAATTAAGATACTCTTATCAGCTATAGAAATAACTTTCAATTTTTCATTTCACTTTAAAAATTACGACTTGTTTGTTAGATTAAACTAATCATATACGAGCACTGTCTTACGATCATATTAGGAACACGCTAATCAAACAAACATCATGATGCATCAAATATCAATACGTGGCCATTAGTTGACATTTCACAGAGAGGTCAGGGCCAGCTAAGCGTCGCGATCAGCATCCCTCCTCTCTCGTTGATCGTGTGAGATAGATTTCGGGAATGACGTTGCCCACAGTCCGGAGAGACGGAAAGCCGAAGTGACCACACCCAGAGATGAGTCCATGTCCCTCCACAAGGCTACTTTGGAAGCGCATCCTTCGCGTCCTCTCTCTCCCTCCCGAAGTATCCCCTGGCGTGTCCCTCCCCTCTCCTCTTCCTTTCCTTCGGTACCTCCTCCCTCTGGAATCGCCAACGCAAAGTATGGAAAAGGAAGGCGGGTAGGGCGAGGCAGTGTGGGTAGAGAGGGCACCGTTGTTTAACGTGCCATCATTCAAGGTCTCTCTCTCTCTCTCTCTCTCTCTCTCTCTCTCTCTCTCTCTCTCTCTCTCTCTCTCTCTCTCTCTCTCTCTCAGTACAAATGACCAGTTATTATCTATTTAATTATTTTTTTTCTTTATACTTGTTTACACAGTATGTATATATGTATGTATTCAGAGGTCAAAAGAAAGAGATCCATGTGCTTATGATTTTGCTGTATTTATTGTAAATTGTATATTTTTTAACTTACGTAAACCATGATAAACAATTACAATGTCAAGAATTTAGACTCCATAGTTGGGTCAACTATTTATTATTAAAACAGAATTATAGGTGACAACGATAAAAGAATAATAATCAAGCGTTGGTTAAGGAAGATATTCTGTGCAAGGTTACTGTCTCCACCCATAAATCTTGGGAATGCAATGAACGCAGAATGAAGACCTCAGGGGTTTAAAGTAAACAGATAACGACGTTGGTAGATGGGTGAAATAGAGCAATGGGATATTTCATACGTAATGTTGGATGGCCCAAGAAAATTCAAGAGATACTGTTGAGGACTTGTGGGATGTTCAGAGGGAATATTCAAGAAATGTTTAGCCTTCATAAAATGATTAAAAGGGAAATGAAAGGAATGATATTAAGATTTTGTTAGGAGAAATGTGGAAATTTTTTGGTCTTTAAAAAGATGTTCCCTCGAAAAGAAGTTGAACTCTTGTCAAGTTTTTTACGAAAGTTACTCTGTGAACCAAGGTCCATTAAAGGACCTTCCTATGAACAAATTAGAGGTCTTGTGAAGCCGTATAATTTGCAAATCAAGGTATTGTGTTTTAACTCGCGAGGCTACAGTATACCAGAGAAAATGACAGTTTTGAGTTTGAATTCTGTTTTATTTAGTTAAAGATAGTTTAATGGTTATTGCAGACCCACGATAGGAGAAGCCGCATTCGCATCTTTTTTTTTTTTTTTTTTAAGGAATTGAGCTTCAGTAAAATTTGTTAGTATGACAGTGAAAAAATCTCCAACAGATTTTGTAGATTTGAGAACAAAGCCCTCAGAAGAATAATTGGAGTTAAATGACAGGATAGGGTTAGAAATGAAACTATAAGAGAGATTACTCGAGTGCCATATGTGGACGAGATCACGATGAGGGGTAGATGGAGATGGTTTGGACATACTCTTCGCACTCCCCAAGAGAGATTAGTTCTCCAAAATATCAACTGGGCTCCACAAGGCACTAAAAGAGGTGAAAGACCCAGTCCTACATAACTGAAGACTGAAGCGCGAATTAGTTGATGAATGCAGAAATATTGATTTAAAAGCTCAAGATAGAGACGACTGGCGAAATCTAACCGAGGCCCTTTGCGTCAATAGGCGTAGGAGATGATGATGAAAATTTGCTCTTGACTCGTGGATAGGAATTAATTCGTTGATATTTTTTTATGTAGTCACAGGAGAGAATACATAAGGGTTATTTCAAGATGAAAGTTGAAAATAACGCTGCCTGTCATTTGTTTTGGGTTTGTGCAAGACTTTATTCAAATATTAATACCGAGATTTGAAAAAATTAAATAGAAAACGGATTTATTGTGTGTTCGTCCTAAAAGGAACTCTAGGAGTAATGCTGAACGCTACTAAAATTAAAAGTGACATTAATGCCAAAATTTGGGAAAATTGAATAGAAAACTGTATTTTTGGGTTTGGTGCTGAACGCTACTAGAATCAGAATTATCACTTTTAAATTGTTTTGAAGTTTCCTAATAGGCAATTCACGTACAGTAACGGCGAACACTAGTAAACTGAAAGACTGTGTTATGTTCTAATTGTGAGATTTCTTTGAGGTATTAAGAAATTAAGTTAGAATTTCCTTGTAAGAAATACGTTTATTAGTTTTTAAAGTATTTCGTAATTAGGAACTCAGAAAAATAACGCTTAGTATAGTTCCAGGCCATATTCTTAGTTTTCCATAGGGTTGCTTATGTAAGAAATGCAAGAAGTAACGAGACCCGGTTAAAGGGGAATACCCCGTAATTTGTGGTTATGTCCAAAAAGGTATTATAATAATTTATTGAAGATGGGTAAATTCTCCCATGCCTGTCCACAAAAAAATACTATTACTGAGCTTACAGTGGTCAAAGGGGGGGGGGGGGGACTTCTTACCAGACTTGTTCACACGATTAAGGCTTGACCAAAAATTGTAGAATTTTAGCTATGATAATTACCGAGCGTTTAACAAGAAGGTTATGGAAGACTGACTCTCTCTCTCTCTCTCTCTCTCTCTCTCTCTCTCTCTCTCTCTCTCTCTCTCTCTCTCTCTCTCTCTCTCTCTCTCTCTCATAAAGAATATGGATAACCACAGAAGTCTATGTTTTGATTTCCATTTATGACGAAATTCATGTTTCAAAATTTATTAGCCTACACAATTTAGATTTTTACGTTATGCCAGTTTATATGGTATTGGAAAAGCAGACAAAATTGAAAGCCAGAACTTGAGTATAAATAATTATTATAGATTTTAAGCTAAAACAACTTAAATTTAACCAGCTTGAAATAGTAAATTTAAACCCTAGGTAAGCCTGTTTTGTTTGGTTTATGATTTTAACCACATTAGTGAAAGAGAAGTTAGACTATTCCTTAAGTAGTAGTTGGGAGTTATTAGCTGCGGTATTATTACTATTTTAATTGTCTGAAATGATTTCATGACAAGCTGAAGTTTATTTACCTTTATAAGGTGCTGTCCTAGTTTCAAAGGTGAATTTGTTATTTTGTTGCTACTATGAAAAATGGTGGCACATTATTGTAATCTCTAGCCAAGCTTCAAACCCAAGAGGTCGAGCAGAGAAAGCAGCCCAGTACTAAAAGGAAATAGGGAAATAACGAATAAACTGTGAGAAATAAAAGATATATAAGATATATTAAGATCCGTAACAACGTTAAATAGATCACTCGTATGTAAACTATGAAACGAGACTTAGGTCAACCTGTTTAACAGATAAGCATTTGTAACAAGTTTAACTTCTTGAATTCCACCGATTCAACCGCCAGATGAAGAAGATCATTCCACAGGCTGGTCACAGGTGGAATAAGACTTCCAGAATACTGTGTAGTATCGAGCCTTATGATGGAGAAGTCAATACTGTTATAATTAACTGCTTACACAGTACTACGGAAAGGATGATGCAGTCTGTGAAGATCTGAATAGAAAGGATGATCAGAATAATGAAATATCTTTTGCATATCACACAAAGATCTAATTAAATGCCTGTGCCAAAGATTAATATAGATCAGGAATAAGGTTTTTAATACGGAAGTTTTTGTCCAACAAATTAAGATGAGAGTCAACAACTGAACACCAGAGAGCAGAACAGTTGTCAAGACTGGTAGAATGAAATAATTAGCAAAAAATTCAAAGTAAGGATTGATAACCAAAAATCTTGAAAACCTTCTTAATATGCCAAGTTTGTGCAATTAAAGAAGAAACAGACCGATACGTTTCTCAAAAGTAACTTTACAACCAGGAATCATACCTACAATATAGAATAAAAGACATTATCATTGAGTAACCACTAACTTGTAAAAAATCTTCGCATGGAAATGAAACCTACATGTGAATATAATGAAAATGTAGCACAGAGAATCCCAGCAAAAGACAGATATAAACGATATAACTAAAGGGACAAAGAGAAAATTGAATGTTACTTAAAACTATATGGAATAAGTTCTACCAATTGTTCCAATCTAACTACTTGAGTACGGTAACAAATGCTACCATTTGTTCCAATCAGACTGGTTGTATTTACGCTAACAAGTGCTATCACTTGTCCCAATCTTAGTGGACGTATTTGCGCTAACAACTACTACCACTTGTTTCAATGTAATTGAACGTGTTTACGCAAACAAGTGCTACCACTTGGTCCATTCTAGCTGGACGTGTTTACACTAACAAGTGCTACCACTTGTTCCAATGTAATTGAACGTGTTTACGCTAACAAGTTCTACCACTTGTTCCAATCTACCTGGACGTATTAGCGCTAACAGGTGCTACCACTTGGTACAATCTAACCAAGTATTTACGGTAACAAGTGCTATCGCTTATCCAAATTTAACTGGACGTAGTTACGCTGACACGCCCCTTTAATTGCCTTGGTAATAAAAGAGATGATTGACATGGTTCAAGGTCTTACTGACTACTCATCAAGGAATAGTTAAAAAAGTATAATAGAGAGGGCACTGGAGCGGTCACTTGAAGAAGGGGATTTGAATATTTGCTATGTACTAATGACTAAAGGATGCTTTGTATTCACTTTTCAAGATATAGGAAGTGACATTTATGGCAGATTTCTTGTATTTTTTTGTTCAGTAAATTTCTTAAAACCACACACACATATATTTACACACACACATCTCGTTGTCTTGTGTGTATTTTTTTTTTTTTTTTTTTTTTTTTGTAAGTTTAGTTTCTTGAAATTGGCCCAATTCTCACCTCAAATTCTTTTTTGAGCTAAATACTTATTCGACCATTGCATATTTAAGTTTAGTTTCTTGAAATTGGCCCCCAGTCTTATCTCAACAAACTTTTTTTAGTTAAATACTTATTCGACCCATTGCGAATTCCTTAAAGAGAAAAAAAACTGGTTTTGTGTGAAGGCCTTTGCGATGTAATCCTCACCCTAACCTGATATTTGTATTCATAGTCTATTTAAAGTAACGGTGGAGTAGCATCTAAGTTTTGATAAAAGTGAATAAAAATGATTGAAGGGTGACTCCCAAAGAATATGCTGTGCTTCGGTGGAGTCATCGATTTAATTTCATCTGGTTGTAGCCATACACTCCCGGGGGGGGGGGGGGGGGGAAACACCGCTATCCCTACATTAAGGGGTCGGTTGCGTGATGCCCCCTCTCCAATTCCCTCTATCAAAGGCATTCTCTACCCACGAATACTCTTCTCTCCATATCATCCCTCACCTCATCTCGCATCTAATTATCTACCTCCCTTACTATCTTCTCCCCCAACGTGTTCCTCCCAAGCCTTGGAGGGAAAATCCTTCTAGTCCTAAGTCCTCATCACTCCCTCCCCACCATCCATCCTCAACACTTGCCCAAACCATCTGTCGTAAAAAATAGCTCATAACTTCATTGCCATCAGTAATTATTATAGCAAATAAAATTAAGCCGGAACAATCTGTGTTTGTTCCAGCGCCGAAGGATCCCTAAAATGGATGGGAACATCCGAATAGTTGAAAACTTCTTCAGGGCCAAACACACTAACCACGGATGGTTTTAGATACTTCGGTTTCCGGATAAACATAGGTTTCCTTTAATTGTTCGTTAAGGAATTAGGCTACTCGTCAATACTCGTCAAACGACATTCGGTGGAATGCGAGATTATATATATATATATATATATATATATATATATATATATATATATATATATATATATATATATATATATATATATGTATATATATATATATATATATATATATATATATATATATATATATATGTGTGTGTGTATATATATATATATATATATATATATATATATATATATATATATATATATATATGTATATTATATATATATATATATATATATATATATATATATATATGTATATATATGTATATATATGTATATATATATATATATATATATATATATGTATATATATATATATATATATATATATATATATATATATATACATATATATATATATATATATATATGTATATATATATATGTGTGTGTATGTATATATATTTATTTATTTATTTGTTTATTACAAAAAGAACACTCAAGGGGCAAAAGCAAGTATTGACTTGGGATAACTTAATGTAAAAGCACTTTTTGTCGATATTAGTATTACTGTTTCTCTATAAGCTACGCATGCCTTACGCTAAAAAAACCTCCCACATAATACATGTAAGTGTAAGTGGTAGTGAATTTGTCTCGTTAGGAGAGTTGTTCGCAACTTTTGTTAAAAACTCTGGCTATTTGC
>NC_090732.1:124270540-124438040 GCF_036898095.1 Palaemon carinicauda | reverse complement strand
CTTAGGTATATTGGAAAGCTAGACTTGGCATTCTGTTTTCTTCTCTTTTGAGTATTGTGTGTAGGGAGCATTTTTATAAAATAATTTATTATTCCAAGTTGATTGTTTATTATGAATCCTGTCTTTAGCCTGTAAATAATTTTGACTTAGCTCGTTACCATTTTACAATGACGGATTTCCTATTGGTAGATTCAATCACAGCAAGTGCTTTCTCAGCTACATCCGCTATCTTTAGTTGAACCCCAAGGTATCTTGCTGGTAAAGCAAGTCTCCTGACCACTAAGTGACGATCAGTATAAACGATTCTACGGTTAAAGTAGGAATGTTGTAGTGACAGCTTTGTTGGTTTTTCACAGAAATCATCTCATGTTAGGGGAAATATCACACATTATATATATATATATATATATATATATATATATATATATATATATATATATATATATATATATATTATATATATATATACATGTGTGTGTTTGTGTGTTATTACCTCCGTGGTCTGATTATTCGAAAGTTAGGAGGCAAATGGTTGCGAATATCATCGGCTCCTCATCCATCGCAATTGCCGCTGGGCGACCTTGGAATATCTGTGCCGGTATGGGGAAACACGTATTATGATGGTGTCAACTACGCATTTGCTCTCTCTCTCTCTCTCTCTCTCTCTCTCTCTCTCTCTCTCTCTCTCTCTCTCTCTCTCTCTCTCTCTCTCTCTCTCTCTCTCTCCAATAATTATTCATGGTTTCATAAGGCGTGTATTTGATATTTTTTGAGAAATTCCTTATACTAAAAATGCTGCCATTTTGTCATTTAATGTCTCAAGAAATTGTTGAAGATCTCTTCCATTTGTCACTCTTTCCCTTTGGTATAATTATATTCAAGGTTGTGCCAACTAGATGAACGTTTTCTATTATTATTATTATTATTATTATTATTATTATTATTATTATTATTACTATAATCATCTCGTGATGAATACACAATATATGTTTTAACTCTTACCAGGTTTACTAATTTGCTTCGTTTTTTTTTTTTCTATTTCAAATACCGATGGGCCTGACTGCGTTTTTTCTTTATAAGAAGTAATTCCATATCCCGGGTGAAGGCAGGTAGGGAGGAAGTCCCAAGGGAAGGAAAGAAGCTATTGATAAACATACAGATTCCAGAGTGACTGACAGCCACAGAGTAAAGAATGAGAAGCAAATACTGTATCTGCTGTGACTGACTGTACTATACTCATTTTTTTAATGAGGCGCATTTTCACTGACTCACAGCGGTGCCCTTTTAGCTCGGAAATTTTCCTGCTATCTGATTGGTTAGAATAGTCTTGTCCAACCAATCAGCGAGCAGGAAACTTTTCCGAGTTAAAATGGCATCCTTGCGAGTCGGTGCAAATCTGCCTTACTAAAAAGAATTGACTATAGGCCACCTGAAAGTAGGCGTCAGTCTTCTGAACCTCTAAATAATTTTGACAGGAGAAAAGTGACCCAAATGCAGCAAAGTAGGAAGTTCTAACAAAGGAGTTTATATAGGCCTGGACAACTGAGTCGACAAATGCCTTGAATTTGTTCCGGTTAAGAAAGGGGGCCAAAAGAAGAATCCGATTAATTTCTGTAATTTCGTTGAACTTTTGACTTCTTAGATTGCTCCAACAAATGCAACCTATCAAAATAGTTTTTTTTAGTGTGACCTTCTTTATGTTTGACGTAGACTGCGTATTTCATTTAACAATCTACTTTATCTTGACCTAGACTGTGTATTTAAGAAATAGCAATATGCTTTGTTTGACGTAGACTGAGTATCTTAATTCAATAGTACGTACACTTAATCTTGGATGTACTGTATTTATGTTGAATGGTCTGACATAAATCTCTCGTTATAGTTTATATATGAAAGATCTATTTTAATGTTACTGTTCTTAAGACATTTTATATCAATTGTCCATTACATCTTTTATTTATTCGTTTGTTTATTTTCCTCACTAGGCTATTTTTCCTTGTTGGAGTCCTTGTGCTATATAGCATCCTGCTTTTGACGTAGGCTACATCTTTCAGTGTAACAGTCAAAGGTTTACACAGATTCCAATAACGTTTGAAATTTCGAATTACGTAATGAAGAATAACCAGGATGAGACACACCCAGCCTTCACCTTGACGTTCATTCCTCATCTGCTCTCTCTCTCTCTCTCTCTCTCTCTCTCTCTCTCTCTCTCTCTCTCTCTCTCTCTCTCTCTCTCTCTCTCGTGTAATGTGTCCATCTTTAAGTAGATTTGTATTTCTATGCTGGAGTAATGACTTCGGCTGACTTTTACTTTTGGTTTAGAGTAGGCCTTGGAAGTATATTAATTATCAACAAATTGCATAACATATGCGTTGTGAATGTTGGAATTTATTGCCATTAGAGCATCAGAATGCAGCAAATGTTTTATTTCTTTATAACGTTATGCCATGTTAACCCTAAAACCACTTTTATCAGTTTCCACGATTACTTAATCTTAAAATAATCTGCAGTTTGAATTTGAGCTTCGGTAGCAGGATGCTCCCAGTTACATTACACTTATATTAATATTTTTTATTGTTTATATTTATGTTTTGGGGTATTGAAATCCACCATGTACAAAAGCTTTCCCATTTTATCAAATTACTTCATGTCAATCAACACATTATTATTATTATTATTATTATTATTATTATTATTATTATTATTATTATTATTATTATTATTATTATTATTATTATTATTATTATTAATTGCTAGGCTACAACCCTAGTTGGAAAAGCAGGATGCTATATGCCCAGGTGCCCCAACAGGGAAAATAGCCCAATGGGGAGAGGAAACATGGAAAAATAGAATATTTTTAGAAGAGCAACAACAATAAAATAAACATTTCCTGTTTAAACTATAAAATCTTTGTCATTCCAAAGTAACAGAACATCTGCATCGTATTTTTCTATTTCGAATGTAAATTCAAAGTCATCATCCGCTTACTAAACAGCTTGTTGCTAAACGAAGACACTTCCTATCTGAAACTGACATTGGTTAGTATTCATCTAATTTCAGTCATTTATTAAATTCTAAAAGATTTTTTTTATCTACTTTGATTAACGAGGGAAATAATTGGCAATGAAACTACACGTAAATTTATTTCAAAACGCAATGTTTTATATATATATATATATATATATATATATATATATATATATATATATATATATATATATATATATATATATATATATATATATATACAGTATATATGTATGTATGTGTGTGAATGTATGTATGTAATCAAGCAATCGAATGATGTTATCCTAAATTGTGTGATAGCGCTACATAAAAAAAAGAGCGTAGTCATTGCTACAAGTATCGTTTAACTCTTAAATCAGGGAAAACTTACACATGTAATTGTTCACTTACCCATACAAAATTCTCATCGGTATTGCATCAAACTTCTTATACTCTGTGCCATTTGCCTTTATTTTGTACTTTTTTCTTGGATGTTAAGCTTCTGTTGGTTCAAAACCCACATTTTTCCCACTCGGTGTCCTTTTATTACCATGTTTCTCTTGTAACCTGCTCTCTCTCTCTCTCTCTCTCTCTCTCTCTCTCTCTCTCTCTCTCTCTCTCTCTCTCTCTCTCTCTCTCTCTCTCTCTCTCTCTCTCTCTCTCTACCAACTTCCTTTACCCATAAACACTGTTTATTCTGTGACCTTGTCCTTCAATTTTGCATACTCCTCAAATACTACTACCATTATATTGTCTTTAACCTTTATATATTATCCATACATATTTTCTGTATATGCCATACATACTTTATGTTTATCAGATTGTCTTGTTTTATTATTCTCCACATATTCTACCCAACATCTGTAACTAAACCTACTCTTCTTCTCACCACATCTATCAACTTACTTTAGCATCTTCTTTGTACTTACACATAATCTAACTACAAAATAACGAACATATTTAATTTTTTCCTCCTTTGCAGGTATATCATAAATATTCGTCTTTATGAATCCACAAAATTCCAGCAATCAAGCCACTTAACATAAATAGTCCCACAGATATCTATAATCATTCTCTATAAGAACTTTTTAATTACCAGCTATGCCATGTGTCTTTTTTTTTTTTTTTTTGGTCACCTAACTACAGCACAACTACCCTTTCTCATTCTGAAAACTAGATAGGCGCAAATTGAAATTATCCTATCTTAGAAGCTCTTTCTTTCACACTTATACTTGAGACATTTATACGGCAGTCTTCCTCATATTTCTAGCACTACTCCTTTTCTTAGCTCTGCATCTATCACATGATGAAGATACAAGCATTCTTTGTCCCTCCAGGATGTCAGATAACTCAAAATCAATCAATCAATCAATCTTTGTCCATCCTAGGCTTCCATACCCAGCCCTTTCACTATTGTCTCACCAAGTGCCTTTTCGTCCTGCTTTCTCTTCTTGACACTAATTGACTCATACAATTCTTCTGTTTTGTGTCGTATGTCTGCCCATTCAAAACCTCACTTTTTAATATTTATATTTTATTTGACCTCATTTTCTGAAACAAGTACAGAAGAGAGAGGGTATGGGGCCTTTATACGTCAAAATTTTATTTTCTGTGTATGTGGAGAGATAGATTACTTAGTTGGAATAAGTATCTTAGGAGTTTCAGGAGTCGAAGTCTGACATTGCATTTTAGCTTATATGCTAATTTATTTCCTTTTTCCAGATGGAAGCGGCAGTGGGCGCGTTCAAATTCCACGTCATTTTGATGTAACGGCACAAACTTTACAAATCGGGCAGATGCTGATGTCCTTGTTGCACTCTTGGGGTTTGGATCCTTCATTAGACCACACCTGTGAACACACTCTTGGCCTTTTGAGACCAAGGGTACCTGTTTCCTACGGCCTCATATCAAAGTCTGGTGAGTGTTTCATTTTAGTATGCTTTCTAGTATGATAGGTACTCAGTTAAAGGATATTCTTGATTATTTATTATTTCTACATCAGAATGTTTTGTTTTCAACAATTTCAGTTTCGATAATATTTCACTCATCCTTTCAATAATTAATATGTGGTAGAAGGTTTTACTGTTTCATCTTTGTATTTTAGGAAAAATATTGCTGTCTAAGTCTGGTACATTTATGGACAGACACAAAGAACTGTATAAGGCAATGGGTGGTAAATGAAAACACATACAGCGTAGCTGATTATTAAGGGAGGCTTTATTCTGAACGTATTTCCAGGAATCATTGATTGAATTCTTTCAAAAATGTTAATGATAAACAACCATAAAGAGATTTATAAATTATTGAACTATGTAATATTAAATGTATATTTTTGCAGATAAGAGTTTTATTACTTTTGGTCTCATGTTAGATGATCAGAAATTGTGCATAAAATTTATTTTGAGTTAAATTTCTGTGTGAGAGCACCAAGAATGTGCAAATTCAAGTCAATTTTTATATTGCCATATTCAGTTATAAGGCTGTAGCCCATAAATTCCTTTGAACCTACAGAGACCTCCAATATTTTCAATTGCATATCCATGTATTTGTTGCCATCTTACTCCACTGTTGATAGTTCATGACTTAACGAAGGCTATTTTTTCAGGTTATATGTCCTTACTGATGCCCACCTGGCATCCAGTGAGAGAGGATGACATGCCTGCTATTAATCTTCCTCCAGATCTTGCTGCAGAATTACCCCCAGAAATGGTTGCGCTTGAACACAGAACACAAGTACGTTCATAAGAAAGGTCTTAAGTCTTGGTGATTTTCTTTATTAGGAATTTAAGTCTTTTTTACCAATATTGTAATTAGTTTGCATAACTTTGTTTTTATAATGTTTGGCATTTCCTTTATATATTCTTTTTATACATTAGGAAATTATGATTTATAACAAGATGATATTGTTTTCAGGTATTTACTGGCAGAGGTCATTGGGAAGTGTCACCGGCTCTCACTACACATCATTTACTGGCTTTAGTTTCTGTTGCAAATACTTTACAGGACATGAATGCTGCAACGCTTATTCCGGAAGAAGAAAGGAGGCGTAAGATTCATATGTAAGTACAGCACAGAAAAAAGAACTAAATACAAAGTTGTCATAGATATTTACTGAATGTTGTTACATATTACCTGCATTCTCTTAGTCTGTGATGCCAATCTTCTTCTTCTTCTTCTTCTTCTTCTTCTAAAGATGCCTGAAAACCTTAAATCAATCAATCAATCAATCATCTTCTTATTGTTAGTATTAGTGTTGTTGTTGTTATTACACAGTAACAGAGAGTTTATAGGGATCTTAAAACTATCAATAAATGTAAGGATACAGAAAATAACTTGTAATGTCATGATTTAATTATATGTTTGAACTTTTATATAAAATCCTTACCACCTGAGACTTAGAATTAAAAGAAACAGTAAAGTGCACTATGTGATTATTGTGATAATATCTTGAGATAATACTATCAATATAAGGTAAAAGGACATAAAAGACCTAAAGTCTAAGAAAAAATGAATTGGCAATTCAAAAATCTATTGTTACTAGCATTTTTATGAATGGCTAAGCTATAAAAAAAAGACTACATTGTAAGTCAACATTGTAAGAGTGTCTTGTTATCCAAATTTCAATTTATTTAAATGTTCTCAAGTGTTTTAAGAAATTTCCAGTCAAGAATTACACTTAGAATTTTAAATGAGTTGTATTGGGTTAAAGAAACGTTGTCAAATCATCATCATCATCATCATCATCATCATCATTATTATTATTATTATTATTATTATTATTATTATTATTATTATTATTATTATTATTATTATTACTAGCTAAGCTACAGCACCATTTGGAAAAGAAAGATACTATCAGCCCAAGGGGTCCAACAGGGAAAAATAACCCCTTGAGGAAAGGAAATAAGGAAATGAATAAACTACTGTACATAAATCAACAATATAAAATATCTTAATATCAATAATAATGTTAAGATAGATATCCCATATAAACTATGCAGAGACATTTGTCAGTTTGTTCAACATAAAAACATTTGCTGCAAGTTTGAACTGTTAAAAGTTCCATGGATTCAACTCTGATTAGGAAGATCATTCCACAATCTGATCACAGCTGGGATTAAATTTCTAGAATACGGTGTAGTGTTGAAACTTATGATGGAGAAGGCAAGACTGTTAGAATTAACTAGATACTTAGTACTCCATACAGGATGGTACAGTCTGAGAAGATCTGAATGTAAAGGATGGTCAGTTTTAAATATTTAACTTAGCCGGTGAATATATAATAGCTGCAACTCTGTTGCTCGACAGACACATACAATAAAAACTCGCCAGCGATCGCTATACAGGTTGCGGGTGTGCCCACCAGCGCCAACTGTCGGCCAGATACCACTCTCGATGTAAACAAAGACTCAATTTCTTCTCTGTCGACGTGTCGACAAGACGTACTTTTACTCGCTGTAGAACCTGGAGTTTTTCCCATCATATTTGGTGAAGTACTTTAATTTGGTTTGAGCTTTCGCAGTGCAGGTGTTTTATCTTCATCTTAAATCTTGAACTCGTTTTTGGATAGATTTAATTTTTTGATGACAAAGAGAGTATGGACTTTCTTTGACTTTTAAATGGCCGACCCTTCCCTTAGACGGAAGTGTGTTTAGGCTTTTAGCAATTATCTTATCACGTTATAAATTAATTATAGATTTTCCTCTATATATTTTATATCTCACCGCCTTTATTAGGCCTCTTCGATTAACTTTCCATTTATAATAAACATAAAAATAAATTTCAATTATTTGTTTATATGCGACCTTCCTGAGAGTAGGCGGTCCTAACTTGGAAACTGAAGTTAAACTACGTTGAGCCCTTTCAATCGTAAATAGCTTTTAAAGAGCTAATGATTTAAAACTTTTTAAATGAATATTTTTTAATAGATATTTTATGAAAGATTTTCTTTGAATAGTCTTCATACTGTTTCAAAGATGAACTAACGTTTAGTTTATTTATGCTATGCAGTTTGCGCTCTATCGTTACGATAGAGAGAGAGAGTATCACGGTTTCACTTTGCAGAAAGAGTAAATCGATTCTGACGTTTTGTTCATTCTTCTTTCAAAGCTTAAATGTTTTGAATTATATTTTAAAGGAACTTTTTAATTGAAAAACCTTTCAGTTTTTTTTCCTTTGGTCAAATAACGTTTTTTTTGACGAAACGTAAGTGGGCTCTTCTCTTAGGTGCGTAATCAAGAGAGAGAGAGAGAGAGATAGAGACGGAGGGAGAGAGAGGGGAGAAAACGTTCCGTTCAAGTGGGTAACGTTGTTCTCGAGTTACTCTCGTCCCTAGTCTCTGTACGGGGAGAAAGGATAAAACGTTTTTAGTTTTTTATTCTCGTCCCCAGGCAATGTACGGTGAGAGATTGAAAACGTAGTTTTGAATGAACTAGTGTTTAGTCTCTTCCCCAGCCACTGAATTTTTTATCTTAAAATATGTTTACTGTTTTTTGCTGGTATTAATGTGCTTGCATTATATGACTGATTTCGCTATTACTACCTTTTGATGAGGTTAGAATTGCGTGCTTCAGGTAGAAATCAGTAAAAGTTTCGATTTCAGTGAAATAAGTGCTAAACAGAAAATCGTAGTGATAAAGTGATATTGCGCAAAGTGTTATCAGTGTTACGACCGAGGGTTCGTCTGTTCGTGCCTGTCGTTCGCCTAGTCCGGGACCTCTTGCAAGCTCCCAAGCCCAGGGGAGAAGTAATGTCGTACGACTTATGGGTTCGAGAGGCCTTGATCAGCGAACAGACGTTCCCTCTATGGTATCGGGTGTATCTTACCAAGATCACCCCTACCATAAGGCGAGAGAGACGTTTTTCTCCTCGTCATCCGAAGGCTTTTCGCATAAGAAACCTGAAACAAGGTTTCGAGGCCCTTTAAGCGAAAGTCAGTCCTTTCAGGACAGGTCCAGCGTCCTGGTTGTAGCCATTAGGACAGCTTTGACCCTATGCAGTCATCGGAAGACTGCTCGCCGCCTAACAAAAGCGTAACTCAGACTCCAAGTGTCTTTTTGTTGGCAAGGTTTTGCGGTCACAGACGTTACCCTCGTCTCTTACCGCAACCTTTTCCGTTGATCTTAAATGGGTTGTACGGCAAGACATGCAGAATAAGCTTGCCTCCCTTATGGAAGACTATTCTGCCGATTAGTCCGTTGAGCCTAGCCGTTTATCTCTTCGAGATCGTGGCTTTCAGCCAACCTAACGTTCCTTTGTGCGTCCTGTTGACGTTGGCGTAGCTAAGTCACGTCAGTCAGGTTGTTTAGAACCACACTCGATGCGGTCTCGTGTGGATTTTCAGCCACATTTGGACGTTAGGCCACTTGCTGATGCTCCTGTTGACGTTCAGGACGTTCGCTAACAATCGGAGTTGACTTGTTTTGACGCTGAGCGTCAACCTCCGCATTCTAGAGTTGTTTTGACTGCTCAGTCTAGGCGGTCAAAGCAGTCTCGAGTGGACGCTGTGCGTCCTCACGCACCTGTTGTTGTTGACAGTTCACAGACTATCAAGCAGTTACATGACGTTGCGTCCTGGTCCGCTACTAATGCACCAGTGCGTGTGGACTCTGCTTGTAAAGCATTGCCACCACGGTAGGTCTCTCCCTTGCTTGAGACTCAGCTATTATCGGACAAGGTTCCTTTAGATGAGGAAGTTGCTGTTGCCCCTCCTACTGATATTCCCTTGAGGACTCTGTCAGACGGAGAGGAGCCTAAAGCTGCTTAGCCCTCTATGGACTTTAAATAAATCATGCTGATTTTTAAGGATCTTTGTCCGGATCTTTTTGTAACTGCTGCTCCTCGTTCGCCTAAACGTCAGAACTTACACTAGGCCTAGCTACTTCGAAGCCGTTGTTTCATAAGCTAGTGCTCTCTCGCTCTCCTAGAGAGCTTTACGTTTGCTAGGCGACTGGTTTATCACCAGGAGGAGTTTGGGGGATACAGCCTTTGCTTTCCCTTCTTTTAAACTGGCTTATAGAGCGAGAGTCTGATATGACACGATAGAAGTTCTCGGCCTGGGAGTTCCTGCCTCTGCCCAGATAGACTTCTCAAATCTCGTAGACTCTCCCTGGCGCCTGGCCAGGAGACGCTCCAAGATTTTACAGGTCAACTTCACAGCTGTTTTCGAGCATTTGAAGTTTTGCTGTACAATTATGTCATGCATAAACAAGGCTTTCAGGGATGGCTCCAATGATCTGACAGCCACGTTCTCTGCAGGGACAAGTACCTCAGGGATGGCTCCATGATTTGGCAGCCATGTTCACTGCAGGAGTACGTAAGAGGCAAGTGCGCTCAATGTATTCATTGTCAAGACAAACTTCACGATGAAGTCTACCAGGCTGTCTTGACAGCATTTATGGAAGGCGACTGGATGGTCTCTCTCGACCTTCAGGAGGCATACTTCCACATTCCTATACACCTGGATTCCCAACCGTTTCTGAGGTTTGTTTACAGGAATGTGGGGTACCAGTTTCGAGCTATCGGAGATCAGAGCCTCCCTGTACTTGGATGACTGGCTTCTCAGAGCCTCTTCCAGTCATCGCTGTCTGAAGGATCTCAATTGGACTCTAGATCTGACCAAGGAATTGGGACTCCTAGTCAATTTGGAAAAGTCACAGCTGGTCCCATCCCAAACTATTCTGTATTTAGGGATTGAGATTCACAGTCAAGTTTTTCGGGCTTTTCCGTCGGCCCCCAGAATAGATCAAGCCCTGCTCTCCATCCAGAAGATGCTGAAGAAAGAACGCTGCTCAGTCAAGCTGTGGATGAGTCTGGTAGGGACGCTGTCATCCCTGGAGCAATTTGTCTCGCTAGGAAGGCTACACCTCCGTCCTCTTCAATTCCATCTGGCTTTTCACTGGAAAAAGGACAAGACGCTAGAGGCGGTCTCGATCCCGATTTCCGAAAAGATAAAGTCTTGTCTGACTTGGTGGAAGGACAATATCAGCCTACGAGAGGGTCTTCCCCTGGCAGTTCAGATACCCAACCACGTTCTCTTCTCGGACGCATCGGACTTGGGCTGGGGCGCGACGCTGGACGGTCGGGAATGCTCAGGTCTGTGGAACTCGAGTCAGAGGAGCATGCATATCAACAGCAAGGAGCTTTTGGCGGTTCATCTGGCCTTGATAAGCTTCGAGAATCTCCTTCGAGGCAAGGTGGTGGAGGTAAACTCGGACAACACCACGGCCTTGGCGTACATTTCCAAACAGGGAGGTACCCACTCACTGACTTTGTACGAGATCGCAAGGGACCTGCTCATCTGGTCAAAAGATCGAGGCATCTCCCTAGTGACGAGGTTCATCCAGGGCGACTTGAACGTCCTAGCAGATTGTCTCAGTCGGAAAGGTCAAGTAATTCCAACCGAATGGACCCTCCACAAGGATGTGTGCAAGAGACTTTGGACGACTTGGGGTCAACCCACCATAGATCTCTTTGCAACCTCGCTGACCAAGAGGCTCCCAATCTATTGCTCTCCAGTCCCGGACCCAGCAGCAATACATATAGATGCCTTCCTCCTAGATTGGTCACATCTAGATCTTTACGCATTCCCACCATTCAAGATTGTCAACAAGGTACTGCAGAAATTCGCCTCTCACGAAGGGACAAGGTTGACGTTAGTTGCTCCCCTCTGGCCCGCGAGAGAATGGTTCACCGAGGTACTTCGATGGTTAGTAGACGTTCCCAGAAGTCTTCCTCTAAGAGTAGACCTTCTACGTCAACCACACGTAAAGAAGGTACACCAAAGCCTCCACGCTCTTCGTCTGACTGCCTTCAGACTATCGAAAGACTCTCGAGAGCTAGAGGCTTTTCGAAGGAGGCAGCCAGTGCGATTGCTAGAGCAAGGAGAGCGTCTACCATTAGAGTCTACCAATCGAAGTGGGAAGTCTTCCGAGACTGGTGCAAGTCAGTTTCCGTATCCTCGACCAGTACCTCTGTAGCCCTAATAGCTGATTTTCTCTTATACCTGAGAAAAGTACGATCCCTTTCAGCTCCTACTATCAAGGGCTACAGAAGCATGTTGGCCTCGGTCTTCCGGCATAGAGGCTTAGATCTTTCCAACAATAAAGATCTGCAAGACCTCCTTAAGTCTTTCGAGACCTCTAAGGAGCGTCGTTTGGCTACTCCTGGGTGGAATTTAGACGTGGTCCTAAGATTCCTCATGTCAGACAGGTTTGAGCCCTTACAGTCAGCCTCCCTGAAAGATCTCACTCTTAAGACTCTTTTCCTGGTATGCTTAGCCTCGGCTAAAAGAGTCAGTGAGCTTCATGCCTTCAGCAAGAACATCGGGTTTTCGTCAGAAAAAGCTACTTGTTCTCAGCAACTTGGCTTCCTAGCCAAAAATGAGCTACCTTCTCGTCCTTGGCCTAAATCTTTCGATATTCCTAGCTTATCGGAGATCGTAGGCAATGAACTAGAAAGAGTCTTATGCCCTGTTAGAGCTCTTCAGTTCTACTTAGCTCGTACTAAACCTTTACGAGGCCAATCTGAAACGTTATGGTGTTCGGTTAAGAAACCATCTTTGCCTATGTCAAAGAATGCTTTGTCATATTTTATCAGATTGTTAATACGAGAAGCTCATTCACACTTGAGTGAGGAAGACCGATCTTTGCTTACGGTTAAGACGCACGAGGTTAGAGCCGTAGCAACTTCCGTGGCCTCTAAGCAAAATAGATCTCTGCAAAGTATCATGGACGCAACCTATTGGAGAAGCAAGTCAGTGTTCGCGTCATTTTACTTGAAAGATGTCCAGTCTCTTTACGAGAACTGCTACACACTGGGACCATTCGTAGCAGCGAGTGCAGTAGTGGGTGAGGGCTCAACCACTACAAATCCCTAATTCCATACCCTTTTAATCTGTCTCTTGAAATGTTTTAATGTTGTTTTTATGGGTTGTCCGGAAGGCTAAGAAGCCTTTCGCATCCTGGTTGATTTGGCGGGTGGTCAAAGTCATTTCTTGAGAGCGCCTAGATTAGGGGTTTGATGAGGTCCTGTTGTATTGGTTGCAGCCTTTGATACTTCAGCTCCTAGGGGTCTGTCAGCATCCTAAGAGGATCGCTGGGCTCCGTAAGGAAGACGTACTTACAAGGCAGAGTAATCGTCTAAGTCGACTTCCTTACCAGGTACCTATTTATTTTGGTTTTGTTATATTGATAACTGCCAAAATGAATTAAAAAACTCTTAGCTTATACGATGTAAACATATTTAACTCTGGTCTCTACCCACCTCCTTGGGTGTGAATCAGCTATTATATATTCACCGGCTAAGTTAAATATTTAAAAATGATATTTTAATTATAAAATAAATTTTTGAATATACTTACCCGGTGAATATATAAATTAAACGACCCTCCCTTCCTCCCCAATAGAGACGCAGTGGGATGAGAAGAAATTGAGTCTTTGTTTACATCGAGAGTGGTATCTGGCCGACAGTTGGCGCTGGTGGGCACACCCGCAACCTGTATAGCGATCGCTGGCGAGTTTTTATTGTATGTGTCTGTCGAGCAACAGAGTTGCAGCTATTATATATTCACCGGGTAAGTATATTCAAAAATTTATTTTATAATTAAAATATCATAATTATGAAAAATCTTGTGCAACATGCATAAAGAACGAACTGAACGACAATGCCGGAGATTAATATCAAGATTAGGAATAAGAAATTTAATGGACCACAAGTTTTTGTCCAACCAATTAAGACAAGAATCTTTGCTTCGTTGCGAATCTCCTTTCGACGCACCATCGGTGCCATCACCTCTGGACCTGACGTTGTCAGTTAAGGGAAATAACCATCTACAGCCTCCTTTGGCTCCCAGTCTATTCCCTACAACATTGTCATTGGCAATGGCTTTGGCTAGTCCTGCTCGTCTTAAGAAGACGAAAAAGAAGAGAGATATCCCTTCAATGCAGTTTACCGACTTTTCAGAAGCATGACAAGTTTGTCATTCGCTCTCCCAAGGATCCACTCTCTCCAGTTGACAAGAGGTGTAGTACAACATTCTCAGAAGACAGATTTTTTCTCCACAGAGAGATTTACTGTACAACAATAGCTTCAAGAGATGTCGCTCATTCTCTCAAACTTAATAAGCCATCACCTTTTGCTCACACTCTCTTATGAGATCGTGCTCAACTGTACACATATGGATTCTTCAGAATTTGAATACAGTGAATCCTCGTTTATTGCGGTAGTAGGTTCCAGACCCAACCGCGATAGGTGAAAATCTGCGAAGTAGTGTCACCATATTTACGTATTTATTTAACATGTATATTCAGACTTTTAAAACCTTCCCTTGTACGTAGTACTGTTAACAAACTACAGTGAACCCTCGCTACTTCGCGGTTCGACAATCGCGGATTCACCACTTCGCGGGGTTTTTCCATAACCCATATATATATACATATCGCGGATTTTCCGGAAAATTTGAAAATACCGCGAAATCTGAAGACAACCAAATACGATATTTTGTTTCCTGTAATTCCATTAATATTGTAATTAGTAATATCTGCTCTTACTGATTGTTCATTGCATTACATATGATATATAATTCAGCACAGAAAGAAATAAAACACGAAAAGAGAATGTGATCATACGATAATGTACTGTATACAGTACGTAGTAAAATTAAATCGAACATGAAACGCAAATCAGATGCAGTCATACAATACGTATTAGAATGGTGTACAGTAAGGCTGCTGTTGACTACTACTGTACGTACAGTACTACAAATGTAATGGATGTGCTTCTTTTCCATGAATCTTTTGTATGTATACGTACGTAGTACTGCATCCAATAATATTCTTTGTTGTAAAAATCACATTTCGAATAAGCGTACGAGAGAGAGAGAGAGAGACACACACACATCCTACAGTACAACAAAAGCGTAAAATAGCGTACGTAAAGCTGTATTATTATTACAGTACTGTATTGTTATTATTATTATTATTGTTGTTGTTGTTAATAAAATTATTATTGTTATTATTATTATCATTATTATTATTATTATTACTGTATTACTGTACTGTACTGTATTATCATACGATAATTCAGTACTGTATACAGTACGTAGTAAAATTAAATCGAACATGAAACGCAAATCAGATGCAGTCATACAATACGTATTAGAATGGTGTACAGTAAGGCTGCTGTTGACTACTGTACTACTGTACGTACAGTACTACAAATGTAATGGATGTGCTTCTTTTCCATGAATCTTTTGTATGTTTACGTACGTAGTACAGTACTGCATCCAATAATATTCTTTGTTGCAAAAATCACATTTCGAATAAGCGTACGAGAGAGAGAGATAGAGAGAGAGAGAGACACACACACATCCTACAACAAAAGCGTAAAATAGCGTACGTAAAGCTGTATTATTATTATTGTTATTATTATTGTTATTGTTGTTGTTGTTAATAAAATTATTATTGTTATTATTATTATCATTATTATTATTATTACAGTACTGTACTGTATTATCATTATTTATTATTATTACGGTATTATTAATCTACGTACGTTCGGTATGCGCGGGGCATCTTGGTAACCTACGCATCATAGTACTGTAAGACGGGTTGTGATTGGTTCAAGCGCTGATAGATGACGAATCAGAACTCAAGTTTTGTTATCTAGCCTGTGATTGGTGTTTTGCCATCATCTCCTACCCGCAGCATCTAGGTTCTCGCGGGGCTGGATCGTCCACTTTCTCTTACCGCGTATCGCTGAGTAGACGTTCTTAAGTTTGTGAATCTGTGCTGTGTGCGACTTTTTTAAGTTGAACTTTTTGTTAAATCCTACTGTAATGGCTCCCAAGCGTTCTGCTTCTCTTAAGGCTGGTAGTGAGCTTAAACGCCACCGAAGGATGATGACGATAGCTGAGAAGGTTACGCTTCTCGACATGTTAAAAGATGGTAGAAGTTACGCGGCCGCTGGACGCCATTTTGGCATCAACGAATCTACTGTTCGCTATATCAAGAAGGACGAGGCGAACATTAAAAAGACGGCTGCAATCACCTTTAGCAGATCAGCCAAGCGAGTCATTACAACGCGTAATAAAATGATCGTACGCATGGAAGGTGCTTTAGCTGTGTGGATTGCCGACTGCCGGAAGAAGAACATAGCGTTGGATACGAACACCATCCAAACAAAGGCTTTGAGCTTATATGAGAATTTTGCTGCAAAGGAACCTAAAGACGACGACGGCAACCATGCTGAAGATGATGATGATGCAGATGATCCTCAACCAGGGACATCCACTGATTCCCAGCCTCAGAAACGTTTTTCCGCCAGCAAAGGATGGTTCGCGAAGTTTCAGAAACGCTTCGCCCTGAAAAGCGTTTCCCTGCATGGGGAGTCTGCTTCCGCTGACACTGCCGCTGCTGAAACTTACGTGAACCAGACGTTCAAGAATATTATCGCCGAAGGTGGATACAAGCCGGAACAAGTCTTTAATATGGATGAGACCGGCTTGTTTTGGAAGAGAATGCCGTCGCCAACTTTCCTGTTCAAAGAGGAAGCCAAAGCCTCTGGCTTTAAAGCATTCAAGGATCGCGTTACCCTCGTGATGTGTGGCAATGCTGCTGGATTTTTGCTAAAGCCGGGGCTTATTTATAAGTCGAAAAATCCTCGCGCTTTGAGAAATAAAAATAAGAATCTCCTTCCCGTGTACTGGATGCATAATCAAAAAGCATGGATTACGAAGATGCTGACCTCCAACTGGTTCCATCAGTGTTTTATCCCGCAAGTCAGCAAATATCTCGTAGAGAAGGGCTTGCCATTCAAGATCCTTCTCCTTATGGATAACGCTGGTGGACACGCAACTGACCTGTCGCATGAGGGCATTCAGGTTGAGTTCCTGCCACCCAACACCACGTCATTAATTCAACCGATGGACCAGGGGGTTATCAGGGCGTTCAAGGCCCTCTACACGAAGAACACCTTGGCGGACCTCGTTGCGTGTGTGGATGCTGCCCAAGATGATGAGGATGAAGATTTTAACTTGAAGGCGTACTGGCGGCAGTACACCATAGCCACGTGCCTGCAGAATATTCAGAAGGCACTTCAAGAGATGAAACCTGCAACCGTGAATGCGAGCTGGAAGAAGTTGTGGCCCGAGATTGTTTACGACGACAAGGGATTTACTCCGTCGGAAATCCAACACTCTGCAATACGCAAATCTGTGCAGTTGGCTGCCATAATTGGAGGTGACGGGTTTGGCGACATGACGACTGAAGACGTCGACGAGTTGTTGGACTGCCATTCCCAGCCCCCAACTGACGCAGACCTCGAAGACCTGACGAAATCGGCAAGCGAAGAAGAGAGTGAAACCCAGGAAGAGACCCAAGAAAATGTCGAAGAAACGGGCTTAACATTAGAACGGCTTGCCAAGTCCTGCAACCATGCGCAGGAGTTGAAAGAAATGTTGCAAGAGTGGGACGAGGATATGGTTCGCTCGATGCAATTCTGCAACAAGATCGATGAAGACATGACTCCCTACAAAATGCTCTTGGATCGAAAAAAGAAGCAGCGACAACAACTTCCGATCACAATGTTCTTCCAGCCTCGCAAAAAAGAGCCAGTTCCTCCTGCTAGTACGCCTTCGGAAGAAATTGAAGAAGTTTCCCAGGAAGAAGTTGAAGAGGTGTCCCAGGAAAAGACACCTCTGTCTGAAGAGACGTAAAATACTACCTGGCTGCACAGTATTATTATTATTATTATTATTATTAAATGCTAAGCTACAACCCTAGTTGGAAAAGCAGGATGCTATAAGCCCAGGGGCCCCAACAGGGAAAATAGCCCAGTGAGGAAAGGAAATAAGGAAATAAGGAGATAAGGAAAAATAGAACATTTTAGGAATAGTAACAATATTAAAATAAATATTTCCTATTTAAAATATAAAAACTTTAACAGAACAAGAGGAAGAGAAACTAGATAGAAAAGTGTGCCCAAGTGTACCCTCAAGCAAGAGAACTCTAACCCAAGGCAGTGTAAGACCATGGTACAGAGGCTATGGCACTACCCAGGAATAGAGAACAATGGTTTGATTTTGGAGTGTCCTTCTCCTAGAAGAGCTGCTTACCATAGCTAAAGAGTCTCTTCTACCCTTACCAAGAGGAAAGTAGCCACTGAACAATTACAGTGCAGTAGTTAACCCCTTGGGTGAAGAAGAATTGTCTAGTAATCACAGTGTTGTCAGGTGTATGAGGACAGAGGAGAATCTGTAAAGGATAGGCCACACTATTCGGTGTCTGTGTAGGCAAAGGGAAAGAACCGTAACCAGAGAGAAGGGTCCTATCTAGTACTGTCTGGCCAGTCAAAGGACCCCATAACTCTCTAGCGGTAGTAGAACACATCATCAGCTTCATCATCATCATTTCTACTGTGCAGCAAATTCATCGCCATCATCATTCAAGTTTTTCTTCAACTTCTTTCGTGGTGAGTACAGTAACAATCTTTATTTTTTACTTTAATATTCTTACTGTACAATATTCTTACTGTACATTCTAAAACTGTATTTGTGCCTGTTTTATAGTTTAGTACTGTACGTACTGTATGCATTAAGTTAAAGGGAACGTTTTAAAAGTCTACATGTTGTAACCTATCATAATTTTTTGTTTAAAATTTACATTTACGTACGTAAAACAATCTCTCTCTCTCTCTCTCTCTCTCTCTCTCTCTCTCTCTCATAAATTGTTTTCCTGCTTTGCTATGTACAATACTGTATGTGCTGTACAGTACTGTATGATTTTATATAGATACGGTAAATTATATTTGTAAGGTAACATATTTTGTAAATGCTTTTACTGTAAATACTGTACTGTATCATTATTTATCACTATCATCATGCGCGTTAAATGCCTTGTTTTTTCTGAGCGTGGTTGTTTACTGAGCGTACAGTAAGTTTAGGGTGCTGTAGTACATGCATTAAGTGTTCTGTACATTAAAGGGTGGTTTGTTAACAGTACTACGTACAAGGGAAGGTTTTAAAAGTCCGAATATACATGTTAAATAAATAGGTAAATATGATGTCACTACTTCGCTGATTTTCACCTATCGCGCCCGCGTCTGGAACCTATCTACCGCGATAAACGAGGGTTCACTGTACCCTTTAATGTACAGAACACTTAATGCATGTACTACAGTACCCTAAACTAAAACAGGCACAAATATTAAAGGCGATTTTATATCATGCGTTTCCTAAACATGCCAAAAAGCAGGATAATAAATGGCAACCAATGTTTTGTTTACGTTTATCTCTGATCATAATGAAGAAACAAACGCATTTACACATCTGTGTATAGGTTAGTTTTTGCATCGATTATATTGATTATTCAGTAAAGTATGTTGATTTTGTTATTACCTACCAATGTTTTACTTAATTTTTCTTAGGACTTCCAAATGAAATGTTTTTCTTTATGACGCCGCCTGAAACGACGGTGTAATAAAGTACGCTCAGTAAACAAACGAAGGCATTTAACACGATGAAAGTGATAAATAATGATATTACAGTAAAAGCTTTTAGAAAATATGTTATTACAAATATTATTTACCGTATCTATATAAAATCATACATACGTAGCAAAGCAGGAAAACAATTTACGAGAGAGAGAGAGAGAGAGAGAGAGAGAGAGAGAGAGAGAGAGTTGTTTTACGTACGTAAAAAAAATAGCCCCATTTCATATAAAATAGGTTATTACAAATATTTTACTTTATCATATTACAGTAGTCTGTATAATACTGTAAAGTTCAGTACAGTATGTTGTTGTTATAGTCGTGGCGATGAAATTCTCACGAAACAAAAACACGCCATTCCATTACAACAGCTGATTCATTCTCTCTCTCTCTCTCTCTCTCTCTCTCTCTCTCTCTCTCTCCGTGTAATACAATACTTACATATAGATGAAGAAACTAAAATTAGTTTTCTTAGTGTCAATTAAATAAGAAACGAAAAAATTATGCCGAGTTTACATTCATTTCAATCGTTGCTAAAAATACGGCATCCGATTTCATCAGCAAACCACTATTTTTTGGGAAACTTCATTTTATTCTAGAAAATTGCTACTCTTTAAATAGTTAATTGCACACTAAGAAAGCATATACTTTTGTTTTTAAATTTCGGGTGTGTTTTAAAAATCGAGTATTGTTGACTTCTTTTTGTTTTACTTTTGGCTGTGATTAGATCAGCTGACGTCTAGCTGCCGCTCTTGAGAGTGTACGAATACACTAACAAAGTATCGTTTATACCATTTCTTAACTTATTCAAACCGTCTACAGTATACAGTTGATATTACATAAGCACCAATGTGTTATAACCTATAAAATTTTTTTGTTTATTACATTTAAAATAACACACACACACACATACACTCTCTCTCTCTCTCTCTCTCTCTCTCTCTCTCTCTCTCTGGGCTACTTTTCACTACCTCCCATTCCTTACCTCTCTCTATCTCTCTAACAAATGATGTCTTTGTTGCTCCTCAAAGTTTCATTTATATTGAAAATCAATCATGATTCAATTTTCCTTACTTTCTCCTATCTCGCACCATCGGTCACATCGCGGTATTTTCGAAATTTCCGGAAAATCCGCGATATATGTATATACATGCGTTATGAAAAAAATACGCGAAGTGGTGAATCCGCGATGGTCGAACCGCGAAGTAGCGAGGGTTCACTGTATTTTCCTTTTTGTATGTGCTCTTCAATTGGAGTGCATGCTGCTAATTTTAAGCATTCACTTTCTTGTACATGCGTCACTGATGGCTTACTTTCTGAAGAGTACATGCACTTTCCACTTAGCTCACATTCATCATACATATTGCATTCACAAGCTCACACACACCCATCTATTCGCGTGCAGGCGCTTTCACCTTTTGGACGCAGTCAACTGGTTGCTCGCAAGCTGATCACGTGTACTACCCTGTCAAACCCATTAGCATTATAGCATGCTCTTCTGCTGGCTCTTTCTCTTTTGCGGGCGTATGATCTACAGATCGTGAACACTACTGTTTGCACACACTCCCCATTTATCTCAAACTCTCTGATGCGCACTTGACAAAATACGAACGCGTAGGTAAGCTGCGATCAAAGGAATGAGTTTATCAGAGACAAACAGTACTATGAAGGGAGAGGATATGTAACAGCTTCTCACCTACCTTCCTCCTTAGATTCCTAGACTGGGTTAAGTCTGTTTGGGGTGCAGCTATCTATGTTTATCTACGGATACGTCCCTGATTATTCACTATATCTTAGGGTAGTCGTTCCAGGGGTTAGAACCCTGTGATACCTGACGGTAATTCTAATGTAATATCACTCGCAGAAATATTATACTGTAGGAAGCTGCCGGAAGGAACTTTCATCAGGACGACATGGCTATCTCGCCCAAAAATAGATTTTTCCTACGTCAAAATCCGTTTATTTGCTGAAATGTTACCAAAATATTACTTCATGTGAGTTTGAATGATCTCATTTGTTGATGTCCTCTAATGCTGCTGCTGCTCCTAAGATATCTTGTAATACTCCTCAGTTTTCTAATATTTTCACAAACATGGTGGTAAATTGAAGTCTTAGGTAGAAGTAAGGTTTATAAATTTATCTTCTCGTTTGCTGTCTTATGTCTCACAGAAGCATTTATTAATTGATAATAAAGGTCAGCACTGAATTTTACTCTTTCCCAAGAGTCCCTGGTGAGTGGCAGCAAGAAGTTATTGAATTCAGGATTTTCACTTGGTTGACTTAAAGAGATGTTGGTTATGGGTAATTGTATAGGGAGTTTAGTTGAAATGTCCTGTTTCTACGTTTGGTGGTAGGGGTGTTATCGAGTCTTACTGAAGAAAAGTTTCCGAACCACCAGAAGCTTGACCTTAAATTGGATATCTTCAGTTATGTTTCTCTCTAGTTGGGACAGTTTCAGATGCCCAGAAGCACTCTGATCAATTCTTCTTGTTTGGGTGCCATTTTGATTAATTGCAGTGTGATTTGGAACTTCTGATTGAGAAGCAAAGTTAAAAGCTTGTAGGCCATGGTAATCAGTACTAGGAACAGAATTTAACCAGTCTGTATTGAGCATTAAAATCACTAAATTTATTCAAAAGAGATAATTTTAACATCTTCTGGTATCTGAACCATGATCTTAGGAAGGCAATGAAAAATGGAATCTACTAAATTTTGTTTATGATAAATATAGCAAAAATAAAAGTTGCCATGCGAGCCCAAATCCTTCATGACTTATATAACATAACATCTACATTAATAACAGGCCTTATAAAAAGCTGAGCAATCGTTTGCCATCCACTTCCCTTCCTCTGGCCTTAGAAAGGGCCTCTTGTTTAAATAAAGATTACTGGTTTCTTGAAACTTCGAATGAGGAGCTTTAGAAGTACCTTATTTTGGTAACCAGTCTAAGCAAAATGGAATATGGTACTGTCTGAAGGCAATGGAAAAGTCTTGTGTTACCATGTATCCCCAAATGTTACAATACATTGAACGGCACTGGCACGGTATTAAACTAACTTGTCCAGGATTTTGCGCTGTGCATGTAGCTCCAGACAGTAAAAGAAGGAAAACAAAAGATAATTTATAAGTCTTTAAAGGATATTAATTTGCTATGTAAACATTCAAAGTATATGATTTATAGATGTGAATAAAATTGAAATAAAACTACTGTAATAGAATTTTAATGAAATACTACTGTGTAAAATGATAAAATATTCTACCAATTTATATATATATATATATATATATATATATATTATATATATATATATAATTTATATATATATATATATATATATATATATAATTTATATATATATATATATATATATGTACATACATACATACATACATTATTTTTAATTTTTGTATTGGCAGTAGCTTTATAATAAACTGATGATATATTTCTTTTCAGACAAAGTTCGAAATCTAACCAGAATTCAGTTAGCAATCACGAAGATGAATTTTCAAAACAGCAGTCTGTGATTAAGCAGGGTTGGTCGACTCTAACTGCACTTCATACAGTATTATTACCGGATTGTGTCGTAGCCACAGGGGCTACCAAATATCAGCCACCCATGGTGGAAATTCTTGCGCGTAGATGGCAAGATCGTTGTCAGGAGGTAAAGCTAAAACATTTCATTATACTGTACTCTTCTTGATAGATTTCTCATTATAATTGATGACTTTTTTTTTAGAGTGTATTACAAGTGTTAGAAAGTGATTTAATGCAACAACTTAATTACTAAACAAATTAGTTTAGGAAACCGTCTTTACAGATTTTAAGGTGTTTAAAATTTCCCCTGAATAACACTTAACTTGATACGATAGCTTTCTTTTAAACGAATTTTATATCTTTTCACTTGTAAAAGAAGTCTTATTGTGCTATGTATACTACAGCACTTTATTCCCAATTTTTATTGTAGCAGAAGAATAGTTACAGTCATATAGTACCTTGTGTTTTTAATCCTGGGCTTTTGTATGATTAAATTTACAGTTACTGTACTTTATTTATCACCAACTTGTTTATTATTATTATTATTATTATTACTTACTAAGCTACAACCCTAGTTGGAAAAGCAGTATGCTATAAGCCCAGGGGCTCCAACAGGGAAAATAGCTCAGTGCAGAAAGGAAAAAAGGAAAATAAAATATTCTAAGAAGAGTAACAACAATAAATATCTCCTATATAAACTATAAAAACTTTAACAAAACAAGAGGAAGAGAAATAAGATAGGAGAGTGTGCTCAAGTGTACCCTCAAGCAAGAGAACTCTAACCCAAGACAGTGAAAGGCCATGGTACAGAGGCTATGGCACTACCCAAGACTAGAGAACAGTGGTTTGATTTTGGAGTGTCCTTCTCCTAGAAGAGCTGCTTACCATAGCTAAAGAGTCTCTTCTACCCTTACCAGGAGGAAAGTGGCACTGAACAATTACAGTGCAGTAACCCCTTGGGTGATGAAGAATTGTTTGGTAATCTGTGTTGTCAGGTGTATGAGGATAGAGGAGAATATGTAAAGAATATGCCAGACTATTCAGTGTGTATGTAGGCAAAGGGAAAATGAACCGTAACCAGAGAGGAGGATCCAATGTAGTACTGTCTGGCCAGTCAAAAGACCCCATAACTCTCTAGCGGTAGTATCTCAACGGGTGGCTGGTGCCCTGGCCAACCTACTACCTACTTAGGCAGTGTAATGCAAAAGTTATATTTTACTATTTTCATTATTACTTATAGATGATAAAATTTGATGTAGAATATTAATTTCAGGTGAGAGAAGCAGCTCAAGCTCTGTTAAAAACGGAATTAACTCGAATGGGTCCAGAAGGGCGACAGAAATTAGTGGAAACATGGTCTCCTCACTTACCAACGCACACTGAGCCTCTCCCAACTGGTCCTACTCCGTATACAAATCATGAGCCCCCAAATACTCCACGACCAGATCAGCCTTCTTCCAAGGTAAGAAAAGAAAACTTTGATTTATTTTATTTCTTTGAACCTCCCCTGATGTTCATTTTACTTCTCTAAAGCTCCTTTTATGGACGTTTACCCCCAAAAACTTGTCGAAAAAGTGATGAAACAATATATCGGTTAATGGTAAGTAGCACGCTAAGAGTTTCCCCTTCTTAAATTTCTCCATCGCAGTTGTTTCTTCAAGAAGTATCCCTTTTCAGATTGTGATAAGTGTTTCTTGCATTTTAAGTTAGCTTACATGCTTGATTGGTTAGCATTGCTGCACAGGAAAAGCCCGGGGTTTTGAATAACTATTGTGAAGGATTCGATATCTCATGGTTCCCCAATAAAAATATGTTCAGGTTAGTGCAGTGCAATAATACTCCACCCTACGTTATTAATTTGTGTCAAGAGATCTGATGTAAGTTGATTTTCTCCTTATGAAGTGGCTTATATGTTCCTTATACAGTATATACATGTATGGAATGCAAAAAATGTATATACTATGCAATATTAACTTGAAAAATTACCGAATCGAACAAAACCAAAATGGCCAACCTCTTCCAAAACTAAAATCCACAATACTGGAAAAAGAACAAATGCCCAGTACTGAAATAAACTGTCAAAACAAACTATGGTACTTAACATTGGTAAAGGTGAAGTAGCAACGTCAGTCATGTTGAATTAACGACAATCACTTGCGAAAAACACCGAACAAAATAATTAACGACTTAGCGGGCAAGTCCAAAACAGAAGGATGACCTGGAGGCCGCGAGTAGTAGGTGTCGGTGGGGTAGTCCAACTGTGTTCGCTAGGGCCTGTCACGGCCCTCCTCTTTGATGAAGGGATTATCTAAATGGAAGACAGCCTGTGAATAGTGGTTTTCACACGCCCTTGTTGTATACACGACACCCACAAGGTGACCGCGCGAGGGTAGTAACCTCTGCATTCCATGCTTTTATCTTTCTCTAGTATATTTGGAAGATTTATATTAGAAAAGTGTAAAGAAGGACCCTTTTCACTGGCCGTCACAGGTCGACCCAGAAAATGTATATACTATACAACTTGCCATCATTTTGTAAAACCCAGATGTATATATTAATAATCTTCCATGTGAAGTACAGTTCTGTACAGAATAGCACTTCCTCATTAATGTACAATATAGAAACCAACATAGGGTCGGGTAAAATATCATAAAGTGGATTTTAGTTTTGTATTCAGTAAGGATGAGGGACATAAAATCAGAACTGATGTATGTTGAACTAACATAAAAGTGTGTTATTACTGAACTTTAGTAGATGAATCTCACGAAAGAGGCTAATGTATATATAAGATTATCATTTTTAAATCTTCTCCAATGCAAGCTCAGCCTTTGTACGAGCTTAGATAAAATTCTTTCAACGTTGTTAGATAATTGGATGGACCAGTTATATTCCTTTCTTATTTGAAACTCAAGTTGACAGATTAAGAGCTGTCTATTCTGGGGAATGTTTGGTGTTTTGATTGATATTATCCTTTCAGTACTTTGTGTTGGGATTTATATTCTCAACTGATAAGACTGGTAAAAGTAGTATGGTAATTTCAAGTTTTTATTTTTATAGAAGACATCGGGTTTAGGAAAGGAAAGGGAATTTATTTGCTTTTTCATTAAGAGAAAAATTTCTAATGCAGGAGTAATATTCGTTTGCCATGTCTTCAAGTATGCGGTATGTTTTATACCAATTCCGAGTATGAAGGCTTAGTAAAGTCTTCACAGATATCTTTTAAGTTCAGTTTATGTACACAGTCTGGGTCAGTTTTCAACTTATCTCAGTTGTGTACCTTCCTCTCCTTTTGCTTTGTTACTGCTGATTTGATTTCCTATTCTCACACTTTTGTTGGAGTATAATATGTAGTTGGACTTGTATTTTGGAAGGTTCTATTATTTAAAGGAGCTTTTTATTTTGTATAAAGAGAACAGCTTCTCATCCATTCAGCCAAGTTAAAGAGTATAGTGAGCACTTGGAGTGGTGATGGCTGGGAACTTTAGATTCTGCTGACAAGTTTGGACATGAACTCTTCGTTTTATAAATACTGTACAGTATACTATATGAAGCATTTGTGCTCCTTTTTTAACTGAATGGAAACCAATTACCATACCAAGCTGGAAAACTTTGCTGGTTGTCCATGCAGTGAACTTGAATAAGAAGCCCTGAGCCAGAAATAATGGATCTATCAATTTACGATAGGGATATATCTCCATTTAAGGATTATTTAATGCTCTCTCTTTATCCTTTTATTTTAATCCATCGTTCATAGCAATTCAGAAATTTATTGAGCCCTTGATGGTAAATAAGGATCTGTAACTTTATAGTATGGTATAGAAGGTTTAGATTTTTATTTTATTCAAGGTTTCTATGTATATTTTATTTTTTACCTAGGCTCATTAACCACTTGAATTTTCTTTCTTTACTCCATCATTAACCAAAATTTAGAAATATATTGAGCCCTTAAAGGTAAATGATGAGCTATGTTTGTAGAATATGATAGAGGAGGTTTGAATTTTTCTTTCCTAAGGTTATGTCTACTTTGTCTTTTACTTAGAACCTAGGATAATGGAGCTCTGTCAAGGAATTGGTAAGACAATCGCCATACAAATGATACATGGGTAACTTTCAAAGCATGGGATGTTACACTTCTCCTTCAATGGTTGCTGTTATATGTCAAACTGAAGTATAATAGACCTATCTAAAGCTTGATTGAAGGTCTTCAGTCCCAAAAAAGTATAGGTACTATCAATGGATCTGAAATAGAACTAGAGCAAATCAGTTAAATCTATTTTCTCCAGAATGAGAGCTAGACTATACAACTGTTTATATTTAAGGGAATACGAGCTTCTGTATAACTAAAAGGCTGTCTAACCAAATTTGGAATAATGTAAGAAAATTACTGGGAAAATCTACCCTGCCCTGTTAAAAAGTAAAAAAAGCCTCAGAAATAATAGGTCAACATTTTGCAAATAAAGTATTGTGTATTGAGTATATCTCAATATATCATAGATTTTCAACTAATTTGAATCAATACAGTGACTGTTTAGGGGCCTTCCAGCACAGTTGAAATAATGCTTTATCAAACCTGTTTGTAACATTGCTTGCATAACAATTATAGGGCATTGTCTTAAGCAGTTCTTAAGATGCCATTTGTGATATCTCTTTGATCTCCAATATGGGACCACTACCTGTTAGCAAAGACCAGTCTTTCAGATCTCGGGTATAGAATCATGGAGATTTTCCTCTACAGAATACATATTCTTTACCATAGTACTCATTCCTCCATGGTTGACTTATGCTGCAAAAAAAAAAAAATGTATACACTTTATAATCAGGTTTCCATCATTTTGTATGCTGGCTTTTAATTTTAAAGATTTTCAATACTACTGGTTAGTATATTGTGGAATTTTATGTGGATATTGTGTTAGTTAATTGAGAATTTTGAATTAAAATCTTGTATATCCTATAATTTAAAGAAACTGTCCTATTGAAATATTAATTCTTGAAAGCTTTATTGACATTCACTCTGTAGCACAGTTATGATGATAGTTTGTCCACATGAGAAAAAGCAAACCAACATGCATACAGTCTTTTTACAGTTGAGCCATGAAGTAGTTAGGTATTATTATTATTATTATTATTATTATTTTAATTCTCAGCCAAGAGTTTGACTGACCCAAGTATAATACTGATTTTCAGAATACTGTTGGCAATAGCCCAGTACATACTGCTACAAATGGTGGGAATGTTGTAAGTGGGAATAGTGGTACCAACAATGAGCGTCCAATGGAGCCCCATCCCCACTTAGATGAAGATCATTATGATGAAGAGATGGATGGTAAGTAGTTTGCCTTCTGTTACAAGTTCTGGTTGGTCAAGGATTACCATATTGTAAATTTTTAAGATGTTTATAATTTTTTTTTTTATTAATTTGGTAAAGACCATTAATCTAAGTGTTACTGTTACAGAGCTTTGACTGCTGTATACACACTAAATGTATACAAAATTAATGTTACGGGGCTTAAACTTATCTTTATGATTTTCTGTGTGAATGTATTGTTTCACTGATTAAGGCAACTCAGTTCTATGGTAGAGACTTTATGTGTAGAGAAAGAATGAAATTATTTATGTTAAAATTACAGTACTAAGTATTGTTTGGACTTTTCAGGAAACTAATCATCTTAACCCCATTTATTTTATTTTTCCCCATTTTGCATTTCTTTATGTATATTGATGTACTTTTACTGGTATAATTAACTGGAATGCTTTTATTGTGTATAAAAGACAAAAAGATTACATATGTAGGAAACCTTTCTAAAATATTAGTTTGTTTTCTGCAATTTCTAATCATCCCTCTAGCAAAAACTCTTTAACACAAACTCCTGTCTCCCAACTACTTTACCAACAAGCCAATCAGTATCTTTCCCCACCTGTGTTCCTGTTCAAGCACAAACTTTCATATTATCAAGTACTCTGCTATTTCAAATAGTTGTCAGACCTCGAGTACTATATAGTTACAGAACGTTTTAGATATATAGTTACAAAGCATTTCAAACTCTATTATATTTTTAAATGCATTTTAGTAACAGTCAAGTTCCTTTATGCCACAATTTTTTACAGAATTTCACTTTATCTTAAGCCTTAGGTCAGTAATATTATTATGAAATATATAACAAGGCAACTAAATTTAATTTCCACATTCTTAAAGAGCTAGATATCAAAATTGGTTTTTAAGTAAGAGGTAAAAGTCATATCATGATAAAGTTAAAGAAGCTAAGCTGCTAGGTGTTATTTGGTATAAGGAACAGATGAGATGAAATAAAAAGGTTAAAAGCAGTGCAGCTTTCAGCCAATAGTATGTAATAAGGAACCTTCTTACTATATACACTGTACTCCACAAGGCCCACTACAAGTGGCAGTTCTCCATGATGATAAGCGTTATTTTAAATCCCATAGTTATAAATCAGACCATGACAGCAGCATACTAAATGACTGATAATATAAATAAAACAGGCCTTAGATATTTCTCTAACTTTGATAATGCAAACAAATGTAGAATGCAGGAAATTGATTTTGTAACTAGAAGGAAGATTATATAGTTGTTTCTCTGAAGTTGCATCTTTGAAAGTGTCCCAAGTACAGAAGAAATAAAGAGAGATGAAACATCACCAAGTAATAGTACATGTTTTTTCAATGTAGATGATTTTTCTATGTCCTTACTACACACAAACCTTTTATTATTTGTGCTTTAATTCCCAATAAGCCAAGGTGAGCCTCTTACATTGCATGGGCAAAGAACAGACTTCACTTGTAAGGATTTACATTGTCATATAATTCACATATTGAAATGCTCTCATTCACCCAACTCTATTGCTTATAAGTAGCTCATTTATTGAGATATAGATGGTATTCTACAGAAGTTTTGCTTGTGGCACCAGGAAATTAACCTGGTCCATGGGGTTTCTCTAGTTACAGTACTCTGAGTGTAGATTTAGATGCTCTTTAATGCATTGGCCCACAGCTAGAGGCTCTGCCTTCAGAATCTGGTAGTCTGCATTCTCCAAAGAAATGGCAAAAACACATTGGAAGCAATCTTTTTTTTACCTTTAATCACTTGCAACATCGTTTTCAGTTAAAGCAATTCAGATTTTTTTTTACTCAATAACTTAACCACCTAGTCAGATTAAGTGTTATCTGGTGCTGGAGAACTTTCCTTTGGTAGAGGAATAGGACATCACATAAAGATTCATGTGGGCACTAAATGCCTCGTATGTATGTATGTATGTATGTATGTATGTATGTATGTATGTATGTATGTACTGGCTTTTGAGTCCCTCATAAAAAACTACAATACTAGACATCATTGATGAGCCAGCTTGAATGGATTGAAGGTTGGCTGACAAACAGAAAATGGAGAAGTCTCAGAGTGGGTAGCTGTTACAAGCGGAGTACCTTAAGGATCTGTCCTTGGCCCATTCTTATTTCTGATTTACATATTGGGCTCCAATTATTCATAAGGATTTAGATAGACTGGAAGCCGTACAAGCTATGGCCACCAAACTAGCCCTAACTCTAAGACAATTTTGACATAGATGGAGAATGGAACGTATGAATGTATTTGATCTAAAAACTCAACTACTAAAGGGAGAGTTAATAAAGGTATTGAAATTTCTTGAAGGAATAACAAATGTAGACTACAAAAGCCTCTTCACATTTAGCACATATCAGTCCAGAAGTAATGGATACAAACTGGAATTGAAAAGATACAGCACCACTCAATGTGATAATTTCTTAACATACAAAATATCAAATACATGGAGCAAACTTTCAGTACACGTAGTGAGTAATATGGTAAATGAGTTCAAGAATAAGTTAGAAAAGATCATAAAAACTCTCTAAACAAGTTAATTCCCCTGTGCAAGAACAAATGGTGTCTTTGCGGATGAACTAAAATGTTTTTGTGACATCTGAAAATCCTAATAACACTCTCTCTCTCTCTCTCTCTCTCTCTCTCTCTCTCTCTCTCTCTCTCATATGCATAGCTATATTTTTTGTAAATTTGTTACAAGCCAGATTTTGCTCCTAGTTGAGTATTGGTTAATCATACTTAATACAGTATGAATAATAGATTTGTATGAGTTTTTTTTTAGTTATAAAGCTGTAGTACTTTACTTTCCTCCAAAAATAAGAACATCACATTACAATGGAAGTGATTTATTCATGTACATAAATTTAATGAAAACAGTTTGATTTGAGATAGTGTACATGTCATGATGATGACGAGTCTCAGTTTTTTTTTATGTAAACACAAAAATCTGTTAGTTCCTCTGTAATACCATTTATAATTTATGTTGAGAAATTCAATTGATAGAAAATATCTAGACAATATACAAAATCAGGGTGACCAGTGAAAGAGTGAATATTGTTTGACGGATCTATAAAATCTTACTGGCGCATTTTGCTTGCCATCAGAGGTTGTTTCCTCATAAACCACAAAGTAGAAATTAGGACACATTCTCGCCAGGGTTTTTGAAGAGAATGTATGTTATATTAGTAGTAGAATTAATAAAATTTGTTAATGAAGCTGCTCTTCAGAGAGATTTAGTTTATAGTATATGTTTTTGTTTCAATGATATATTTTATTTTTAGATAATAGAATTTATACTTAAGAGATTTTACTTTTATCATTTTATTCTATCTGTAATTTTAGTATTTACTAATTGTTTTCTATTTTTATATGATTTTTGTACTAACATTTGTTCGTGCAAGGTTTTTCACATTGGTGTCAATGGCCCTGACAGAATATTTTTATATTGATATTTTTATTAAAATTATAGTGAATAAGAATGAAGATTACTGTATGCCTAGTTCTATAACAGCTTAAGAATTTTTAGAATTCACATTTGAGTTGTTGATGTCAAGAGTTGTTTTATTGTTCCAGGTGAGCATTGACAATAAACTAATAATACTTTCCATCTCAAAATTCCAAATAACTTTTCCATATTTTTTCAACCATTAAAATTAAGGCACAATATCCAAAGAAATAAAGATAGGGAGTTATCAGTAGCATAATTCTGCTTTTCATTTGTGGGACGTTCATTTTATCTTTATTTGTGAAATATAGCCATTGAGCAAACTTTCTTCCAAATACCTGTACTTTGGAATATAATTTTTTATCCTACGCACTTGCCCATCATCAGGGTGCTTACTTTTCCTCTTGTGAAAGACTTCTGATTGTATTGAAAAAGTTGTTTTGTTTATGTTTTATGTCATATTATTATTATTATTATTATTATTATTATTATTATTATTTGCTAAGCTACAACCCTAGTTGGAAAAGCAGGATGCTATAAGCCCAGGGGCCCCAACAGGGAAAATAGCCCAGTGAGGAAAGGAAACAGGGAAAAATGAGATATTTAAGATCAGTAACAACATTAAAATAAATATTTATTATATAAACTATAAAAACTTTAACAAACAAAAGGAAGAGAAATTAAGAATAGTGTGCCTGAATGTACCCTCAAGCAAGAGAACTCTAACCCAAGACAGTGGAAGACCATGGTACAGAGGCTATGGCACTACTCAAGACTAGAGAACAATGGTTTGATTTTGGAGTGTCCTCCTCCTAGAAGAGCTGCTTACCATAGCTAAAGAGTCTCTTCTACCCTTACCAAGAAGAAAGTAGGCACAGAACAATTACAGTGCAGTAGTGAACCTCTTGGGTGAAGAAATATTGTTTGGTAATCTCAGTGTTGTCAGGTGTATGAGGACAGAGGAGAATCTGTTAAGAATAGGCCAGACTATTCGGTGTATGTTTGGGCAAGGGAAAGCACCGTAACCAGAGAGAAGGATCCAACATAGTACTGTCTGGGAAATATTTTTTTCAGAATGTTTATATTATATACATTGAAACTGGGTACCTTCATTGTGTTTTACCAAATCTTAATTAATAAAATTGTTGTCGGTATGACTGTAACCATACAACTACATGCTTGTTATTTTACTAACTCTTAATTACTTGATAAGTGCAGAAGACCCCTTAGCTGAATTTCAATTTTCAGAAAATCTTTCGTAAAACCTCCTAACACTAAAAATAAGAATTTATGCCTGTTGTTTCGTCAATGTCAGCACCCCCTTTGCAGCATCAGTTGATATGATATTTTCTTTATCTTAGGAACCGTACAAATCATTGATGTGGTATGATTGTACATTTTAACCAGGTCTGCCATATGCGTACCTTCTTCCTGCTTCTCGATTATTTCTCTTTTTTTTTTTTTTTTTTTTTTTTTTTTTGCTTCTACAGTAATCATCTTTTATTGCTGGCTTTCTTAATTATCTAGGGGACCATTGTCTTGAGTTTATACTGTCAACTTGACAATGAACAATAGCGATCATAATTAGACAAAGAATACGTGGTCACAACTCTACAAAGAACAGTTAAAAATAAGCTTGCACGAGTTAAGATCTAAGCAGGAAATGGATACGAGTTAAGGCAACAAAATGACATAGAAATCATATGAACTTGGCCTAAACACTGCATAGAGGGCATATGGCACTGCACAACTGCTTTTTGCACATAGCATCTTAGTCTCATAGTACTGTACTTGTCCACGAAAAACCCATACAAAGCAATATTTTTGCTCGTAGAATAATGCATTGCTTGTAAACCAATTTGAATTTGTATGCTCATAACCTGATTTGCTAATGCGGTACAGTATTCAAAGATACCTATAAACTGAGGTACTACTGTACATACTTTTTCATTAATAAGGGATGTACAGTATAGGCTAAGTCACTACTGTATACTGTATAGGACAAAAATCCAATCTACTTTGAAAATAGCTTTACAGTATGTCAGGTCTCTTGGAACAAACTAACATTATACTGGGGAGATATTACTGTAGTCTGAACTTAAGCTTTTACCCCGTAGTATAGCTTACCTTGCCTTGTTAGAGGTATAGGTGTGAGGTAAGTAATTGTAAAGATTTTTCTTAAAGGGTTCTGTAGCAGTGTTTTGAAGCAGCAAGAGAGAATAAAATCTTTCCATATAGGATTCAGTTTTGTTAGTTTCCCACCCTTTGATACAGACCATAAGGAGAGTGTTACTTATTCTGTCATACTTTAGTAGTTGAAGAATATCAAACTTTTAGGTATTGACACATCAACTATAGTCAATTTTTTTTAGCGAGGCAGATTTGCACCGACTCGCAGCGGAGCCCTTTTAGCTTGGAAAAGTTTCCTGATCGCTGATTGGTTGGTCAAGATAATTCTAACCAATCATCGATCAGGAAACTTTTCCGAGCTAAAAGGGCACCGCTGCGAGTCAGTGCAAATGCGCCTCATTATAAAAAATTGAGTGTAGGGTATAGTCAGGTCTGACGAGGCCCATCAATGAGGGATGGTTATTAGGAGTACTGTACAGTCAAGTCTACTGAAGCCCATCAACTAGGAAAGTTATTAGGAATACAATAATGCCTACTGAGGAGACTACAGAGTATTACACTACGGTTTCTGAACCAAAGGTCTCTAGTCTATAAGGGGATGAAGTTATTGATCCATGTACAGTATTATTAAACATGACTTGGAACTAATGACACTGCCCGGATCTTTTGCTGCCTTTTCTAAGATAGCAATCAGGCAGACCAGTGTTATTGACAACATATAATAGTATAGAAGTATTATAGCAATAGGACTCAGCTCCAGTGTGCTACACAGCTTTGGCTTATTATGTTCATAGAAAAATAATTACAGTCAGTACGTAAGCCGTGCAGTGAATAGTTTTAGGGCTCCAAAAGAAATTCTTACCTATGGGGCATTTTAGATATCTTTTGTGAGAGAGAGAAAGACTCCTCCAAGCCCTAGCCCAACCATGTGTTGTCTTAGCATTTCACTCATGATGAGGCCAATGCAATGATGGCTCTAGATTATCCAAAAGTATAGGAGGTTATAGCAACTACCTCAGGGATAGCCTTTTCATGCTAGTGATTTTCGTAATAGTAATGGCAACTAATTTTTAGTGTTATTTTCTCTGTGAATGTTTATAATTGTTGAGAAACTTGACAGTTCTGATTTTCTAAGCTGATCTGCTTGATCAATTTTTTTCTTTAGGTGTTTGCTTTATAAGATCAAAAACTGTGAGATATAGGAAAGCTTAAGATATAGATAGGCTGAGTGAGGCTTGGACCTTGATTTTGAAAAAAGAAAGTAGCAGAATACATATGCATGATTCCTTTTATTACTAGAATGGAATTGGGAGTTCTGATCATTATATCCATCCAGCTTCTGGACCAAGAGTGATTTTCAGTCCCTCGTGGCATATTTTATTTAGTTTTCTCAATCTGGAATCATGTATTACAAAAGGATAAGAAAGGGTTCCTCTATCTTTCCGAGGAAAATTCATGAGATATTGAGAAATTCAAATTGAGCTCATCAGGGTGGCTTAGAAAGTTTTAGTTTACGTTAATGGTTTGTTTTTATCTCTTTCCCTCACTCACCTTCTTCAGAGTGTTGGATTCAAGTATGGTTTATTGTAATGAACATTATTTTAATAACAAATTTCAGTCTTTCAATAGTTACCTGGGGTTCATCTGATTTACCCTCCTCTTCCCACTTATTAGTGATGTCAAGAGGTCTCTGAATCAAAGTTGACTTTGTGTATCAAGTGCTCTTGTCAAGATTGTTTGCCATAGAACACCACAGATGCCATACAAAACCATTATATCCAAGGGGGGAAAGGGAATTAAGGGGAGATAGGATGGGAACTTCAATTTTTTTTTTTCAACAATAGACCAATAGAAACGAACTTCGTAGAGAAAGCCAGGTGAACCCCAGGTAAGTATTGAAATAGTAAATTTTATTATCTTTCTGAAAGATGCCAAGTCAGTAAATCAAAATATGAAAACAGGTGAGAGGACCATTGCAAAGTCACCAAATCAGGAGATGAAAAAAAAGCTAATGTAATAGACTGAATAATGGTGGAAAGTTGCACCTTAACAGGCTTTGATTTATGGTAGTAATATATAATTTAGCTATTGGCTCTTCCAATCACATCAAGCATGAGGAGTAAGTAAAATAAGATGGATGCTTCTATGGAATATAGAAGTTATTTGATATTTTAAAGTGTATTTTTTTCAGTTACCATATCAATATCTCTTCAACTAATTTGTTTTACTTATCAAGAATTTCAAAAAAAATGTCATCTGAAACCTCTTTTTACAAATATTCAGAGAAGACAAGAATCATGATTTGAATTTATTAACTTTTAAGGTTATGTTTGATTTTCTCTGACTATTGTTTTATACTATTCATTATTTTAAATGGAAATCAGTTATATATGTATACACAAGTAAATGTTAGAATCATTTAAAAAAGCTTACTTGTAGTAAAGGGTCCATTAATATTATTTACAGCTAGGACTTACCGTGTATATTTGATTATGTAGTCCTTCACATTTGGGTTACTCTGTACTACTAGAATGTAGCATTGACTTTGTTATGAGCAGAAGTTGAAATCTATTTTTATTATCAATGATGTACAGGCTTGACTGGATTGAGAAGTGAATTGAAAATGCACTTAGAAGTTCCATTGATGAAGGTGCAACATGAATTTAATGTTCACATTAGTAATGAGTTAAGCAAGTTATGTCATCCCTCAACATGGAACCTATTATCATCAGTACCTTCGCATCTGGTAGATTACGGTAACATTGGACTCAATATAAAAGGTGTTGTAGATAATGATTCATTTGGACTGTTGAACTGCCTCAAGCAAGCAAGTAAAGCAAGTGGCTTGATGGTCATCATTTCGTTGGACTTGGGCATCATTTGTATGGTTTCTTTTATTGTGATAATTATATTATTTCTTATTCTTTATGCTGGTTATTAAAAACATTACACATTTACATCCCTTTCATTGATGCTCTGCTGCATTTGTTCATCTTTTATAATTAGTAGAATAAGGCTTTGTGGTTTGTCTGAAGTTAGATGATGGTGCAGGTTTTAAATTAATGATCTCAACAGGCAATTTATTAGCAGGTGTTATTATTTATGTCTTTAAGTCCTAATAATTTCCCCCTCCATTAATATGAGTTAAAAATATAAAGAAATATTTTATATTATCATTATGATTCAGATTTTAGATGAGTTTACTGGGACACACACACACACACACACACACACACACACACACACCACTCTCTCTCTCTCTCTCTCTCTCTCTCTCTCTCTCTCTCTCTCTCTCTCTCTCTCTCTCTCTCTCTCTCTCTCTCTCTCTCTCTCTCTCTCTCTCTCATATATTTATACATTTTGCACAAGAGAGAAACTGGTACTGACTGACCATTGGTTTTTGTTTTAAACGGGGAGTATGTTAATAACTTTTGTATCTGTACACTCTGTAAATGATACAGCATAGGGTGCAGAATATCAACATGCTACTGGTCAGGGATATGTGCAGATTGAGGAAGTCCTTTTAAGAATATCACATAGATTTTTTTCTTTTTCACCAAAAGTATTTGTTAACAGTTTTGTCATTATAGAATAGAAGTTCAATGAAAATACATTGCACAATAGTTTAGTAAAATTTAGTAAGTGAAATGGTGAAATGCTTTGTATTTTTCATACTTTACATGTCCCAGTGAAAGGGGTTTCAATTACAATTTTGTTTATATAGTAATTTCAGAAATATAAGTCCTGTATGCATAAAAGATCATCAGAATTCAGTAACCTTAAGAATTCATAGTTTATGTTCCTAGTTTTACTAAAGTTAAGCTTTAATGTCTATACTTTTGTGTTGGACTTATTATGCAAAGGAATAAGGAAAAATCAGTCAAGAGAAGCTTACTATAGTAAACATGGAATTTAGTGAGGTAGGTCATTATAAAGGCATAAAAATTCATGGAAAAGTAGGAGAGATGAAAATTTAGATCAGATGGTAGTTTAGGTATTGAGTTTCACAAGATGGAAATAGAGTGGAAATGAATAATTTAATGTCTAGCTTCTCAAAGGGAAATGTTAATGATGATTCTGTTTTTTGGGGCTTATTTTACAAGTTGTAACATTTTTATTTTCTTTTGGCATATGGATTCAGTCAGTATATTTATAGGAAAGTAAAGAATAGTAGTGCCAGATGTGTGTGTTTTACTTTATCGAATAAAATTTTTTTGCATATATTTTAATCCTCCTCCTCTTATTGACTCAGGCAGAATTACAGTCATGCATAAATATAACACCAGCATCCTAATCAATACTGTACTGATGTAACTTTGTTTTTTAGATTGCTAAGTGACATTAGTGCATGTATTTCTCAAGTTATATTAGAAGTATAGATTAGGAAATGTTATAGTATTTATAAACTGATATATGATAGTGATACCAAGTTAAGTACATTTGACACAATTGAATACTTCAGTCGTTTGGTATTACCTGAAACTGCACTTATATCTACTCTAGGCTAATCACAACTGTTAATATATTTTGGTTTGAATAACAAAGCTTTTCTGGCAGTAGCCTCATGGTTGTGTAATTTATTCAGCGCATCATCTTACTGTAGTGTCTGTTGGTTTTTTATCATCTTTAAGATTAAGGTAAAGTCATTTTATTTAAATTTCTGTTGATCTTAACCTCTTCCTTAAAGTTTTAAATGATTTTGAGCATATATCATACTTTTTACTATTCTTTTAGTTTTGAAAATTTTCAGCTTTATTGGTAAACTTGTGGCTTTTATTAAGCATTATTTTTCAGATGCTGGATTTTGTGGCTTATGTAAGGAATGATTTTAGATTTTAAAATGTTTGAGAATGTCAGGCGACTACAGCAGAATTTTGTTCTTTGTTGGGCAGATCTCTCTGTAAACCAATATTTCATGAGAATGCTAGCCTGCAAAGTGCTAAGAGGAAACAAAAACAGGAATGACAGGTCCTTTGTTCCTGTGATATCCAAATATGAAATTTTGATTGTTGTAGTGGGTTTTATTTTGCACTCTTTAACTATAGGTTTTTTTAGTATTGGCTCATGTTTGTGTAACATTTTTTCTTATACAGTGTATATGACTTTGGTAATATGAATTACAGTACATACTTTTATGGATCCAATTTGGGGAATTATAGTACATTGGTGTTGCTGTGAAAACATAACTAAATCTTGACATTTTATTGATGTTAAGCTTGACTCAACTTACTATATCCTGTGAAGAACAAGTACTTATATATGTGTACTTTGTCTTCAGAGTTAGTGAGTAACATGATTATGAACAAAAAGAAGTTGTCCACATCAATGTGTTTGCTGAGGACTATTACTAAGGTGGCTGTGTGGATTGCAACAATGGCATTATCCTGGCATAAATATCGAGCTTTTTTTATATTTTGATAGGCTATGTACTGTATTTTGCATTGAGCGGTATGCTGTTTATATCTAAAAGATATTGATTTTAGCAAGTTTTTCGGGGCCAATTTTTTGTTAGTTTTAAGCTCAAACCATATAGAATGAGAAGGAGTTGTGCTTTTTGGTGGAAGTTGATATTTTTTTTAGTTTAATCTAGATTCTTTTTATAGGTGTTTTTATAGTTTAGTACACAAGATAGTTTTAGAAAAATTTTCATTTATATCAGTAGAAGTAAGTCATATTTCAAAGTACAGTATCCATAAAGCTGTTTACTTTCTGAATTACGTTGATGACTTTTAGGCCTCCTTTATCACTGCTCTCGCCACATCCTTCTAGACAACTTGTTTTTTGTTCTATCTCGGAACAGCCATCATTTGGACTCGTAGCACCCTCTGTGTGTAAACTCTCGAGAATGTCATTTTTATATCAAGTAATTCCATATTTGTAATATTTATTGAAGTTTGATTTTTCAAGTACTAGTAGTAATTCAGTTTTCATATTTTTTTATAGTTTGTCAAATCATTTCCAGTTTCTCAATTATTGTAAGGAATGTGTCTATAATATTGAGCATTTATATCATTATTATCATCGTAAACCTTTTAATTTCAGCTTTATGTAGTGTTTTTGAAAAGATTGTATCTATTTTTTATACCCTTTCTATTTCTGGTATTTAATTTTTTCTTTACTATGTGTATCGTTGAAATAATCTAGCCAGAAAAAATGGGGCCAAGGCAGTACAAGGAAGATCATTCAGCTACTTTACATCTATGGCCAAAAACATGACTTAAAATTTAAACAATGTCCATTAAAAATTGTGGTATTTTTTCCTAAGTGTCATCCAGATTTGATGATCAGATATATGGTACTTTAGGAACGGCAACTTGAATAAATGTACCTATTTGTTTTGGATTAGGTAAAATTCATAACACTGACTTCAGGCTTACATTTTGAATAGGTATCACCTGCAAATTTTCCAATTCTGACCCTGAAGCAAGTCAACTTTCAATAGTCCCTGTTAGATTCAAGAAGTACAAAAAATTTTACAAAGATTATATGAAAGAGATTGCCTGACTTTAGGTCTTGTAGTGACAACGGGTGATGTGGTCTAATAAAATTTTGAGTTTAGTTGATTCATATTTTACTTATTTTACATCATTATGATTTTAGTAACTTTGAGTTGGGGTGATATAAATAGGTAATAAGAAAACAATATTGAGTTCTGTATTTCAAAATGTATTTGGAAATGGTTTGTTACAAATAGTCTAGACTACATGGGAGTCTAGAATGTTAAGTAATTTTTTTATTTTAAGACTATGAATGACCCATCTTTTTTTCACTGGCAACCCACCTCCATAATAGTGTGGGAGTCAGCCATATGAACATCAGGGGAGATTCATAGAAATAAATGAAATTTCAATAGTTTTTTTTTTATTTCTGTGCTCAGCTAATGTTGATATGCATGCCCACCCTCCTCTCCACTGACTTGTGGTGTCAAGAGGATAGGGAATAGTATGGACTTCAAGTATGAAAAGGCATTTGACCTGTGGCTTGACAAGCCATCAGTGGTATTAGATTGTCTTGTTACTTTACTAGAAGCATACATATATTGAAAAGAAATAAAATGTGATTTTTTTAGTTTTAGGGGTAAATATCAATAAAACCAAGCTTCAGATAGAAGCACTATGAACATCAGGTAAGTATAGAAATAAGAAAATATAAAAATATTGTTTTTTCATTCATTCCAAATAGGCATTTTAACACTCTCCAACATAGGCATGACCTTGAAATGCTAGAGGACAAAGCTGTTACTATGATCTATATTTATTCAGATTATCCTGTAAGATATACCTAATTTAATAGTAGTTGCCACATCATCTGAATATTTGAAGATATAGGTCTACTTATGGTTTCTCATTTCTGTGTAATTTGGGTAAACTGCATTTATGACTAGTTTGGAAATGATTATATTAAATTGTTTGGTCATAATTACTTAGTGCTATAGCTAGTATTAATAAGAATCTTTGCTTTATGTATTGTGAAAAAATCATAGCAATGAAAGTGTTCATTACTAAGCCCGTGTGAATTTAACAAAAAACAAGGATAATGCATGACTTTTTATGAGTTCATACCAAGATGAACTGGTTTGCATTAGATGAATATTTTGTTAATCATATTATAAGCCAAATTACAAAACTGCCTGGTAAGTTATGAAAGCATGCTTTTAATTAACTAGAAAAAAATAATTATCTCAAGTTTTTGTCATTAGCATGAAGTCTCTGGAAAGCATAGGAACTTGTTGGTTTGAAAGGTATGATAATGCTGGAGAAAAAAGGTGACGCAGAAGCAGGGAGCAAAGTGTGTTCAGATTACTGTAAAACTTTATTTGGGCTCATGTTGTGCTCCTATGCATGGTATATCTCCTCTTGTGTTAATATTTGGGAAATGCATTTGATAACAGTTTGATATATGTTGTATTGCAATCCATGAGCCCTAACAGGAAGACACTGACTTTCCTCTGTAGAGCAGTATGGAGTTGCATTTTCTCATTTATCATAGATTAAAAATAAATTGCATTTGTTATATCTTGCATTATTACCTTGAAGTATGTTTAACTTCTGAGGCCTTTTAAAGTCTTCTTTTATAAAAATAAAATTATTGATATTTTTTTCAAGTTTTTGTCTTGAACTTTATTAGTATTTTAATGGATTTTCTTCTTGCAAAACTAAAAATTCTAGTATATAAGAACTTACTAGATAGGTATTGATAAGAAAATAAGTAACATTAAAATTATATATGTACAGTAGTAGAAGTTATTCAGTCTTTAAAATAAGTTTGATATAAGGTTAAGTATATTAAGATTTATGTTCAGTAGCTACTCTTCCAGTAATCAAAATAATTTGTGATGTTAACATTTCTTGATAATTTACCTTTCCTCTAAATTAAACACATCTTGGTTTTCTTAGATTAATGACATCATATAGATTAAATAAATAGAAAATTTTGGAGGAACAGCAACATAATATTGACTTGTTACTTCATGTGTAAATATGGCTTTTATAATCCTGCTTATAAATGCTATCACCAAACCAGGATATTTAAAGTAGTAGCCAACAATGTGCATGTAAGTAAGGTGTGCTCACTTTCATTTATCATTATGAAAGTAGGAATAATTTTGTTCAATAGCAAACCTATCCATCATATTAAACCCAGATAATGGTTTCGAGGTCATTGAACAAACCAATTCTGAAGTTTTAATGAATAAATACTTAATAGAGTAACATGTAACTGTTTGTGCAAACACATCTGTCGGGCCATCCGGCAAAAGTAAATCCCTAACTCATTCAATTGCGTGTCCTGCTGTGCACTAGTCAGCTTCAACCTTTTGAAATCTAAATATTTCATAAATGTTTCATGCTATTTTCCAGCATTTCAGTCATTTATGTCTATCTTCACCTGTTTCCGGTTTGGTTATTTGACAAGAATTCAGAAGTAATAATTGTCTTGGTATTTCCCTCCGAGTATCATGACTTTTTATTACTTGATTATTAAGTTTTTCTTTTCGGCCTGGCTAGATTTCTGCCATTTGGCATATGATACCTTGAGCATACACTCAAAGACACACCAAAATCATCAATCCTTGCAAAACATAAGGAACGACAACAAAATGCTAGAACCTGTGTCGTGATATACTCAATAAAACTGTAACAATTAAGACTGAAAACCTAGAAAACTGTTACAAATGTTTTGTGGAGTTTTCCTTGCATACCACCTGCACCTCAAGTTAAGTGATTACCCCTTCATTCCCATATGTGCAGTGTTAGTGCACTTTGCATGGATGAGCAGAAGTTTTTGATTGCTTCCATTCAGAGTTTGATTGGTGTTCTGGACTTTGTCAGCTATTTGGTCTTCTCCATTCTATTCATTGCAGGTATAGTCATGTGCTGGCTGGCACTAAAAAAGTATGCAATTGTAGGTGCATGTGGATAAGAGAAATTTTGCTGCGTAGGGTATTACTGTACAGTATATGTTTTTTCTTGCTTATACTGGATATATCTTTAGCAATTTGTGAAAATGTAAATTTGTTTGCCATCTTATTGGACTTTATTGTTAATTATGCCTTGGAAAATTTAACTATTCATTAGGTAATACAGTATGTATCTGAAGACAGATCCTCACCTGCTGAGACAGAAGTGCTCTCCTGTGATATCAGCTAAGACTAGTTTACCAAGCAATAGCTATGCTGTAACCTAATGAAGGCATTTCATGACTATAAGTTTAAGGATAATGGTGCTAATACTATAGCTTCTTCTGTTTCAGTCATTCCTCTTCTCTGTTTGACTTCATCATCTTACGTCAAGGTGAAGGATAACTTTTCCTCTACCAAATGTTTTGCTGTTAGCTGGTCAACCAGTTTCATTCATATTTTCATTTTGTTTATTTTCTCTCAGAATTTCTGTATGTCAAAGTCACTTTGGACTCTTCTCCCACACGACTGCTACTAGTTTAACATAGTAAGCTTTCCTACCTTATTTCTACTACAGTTTGCTTGCTTCAGCTGCAGTTGCTGCACTGGCAACTCATTCACCTACTGTTGTTAGTGATGGATTTTCAATTATCCTTTCTGCCAATACCTGATGCTGCTGGCTTTCCTCAACATTCAATGTCGGACTCATTGTTATGTCTGGAACATATTTTAGCTTTAATGTTATATAATATTTTTGTTACCTTTTGAAAGATGCTATTCCATGGACAGTGATGAATCTTTGCTAGTACCATATGGAATAGTAGTAGAAATGGAGAGATGTGGGTAAGGGTGACTGCTGCTAAGAAGAGGAATGTCCTCTAATCTGGAAATATGCACCTTAAAGATTAAGGAGCCCAAAATTGCAGACAAATTATTACATATTTTTTCAATGCTTTTGATTCTACAGAATTCTCAATTGTGCCAGTGTCTAAAATGCTAAGTCTCTGCTGCAGCTCTGGCAGTTCAATGTTGCCTCTCTGGGTGATGTCCCAGCAGTGCTGATGAGTCTTCGTGCAGTTTCTACTTCGTCAGTAGTGCCTGCCATTTCATTGCTCCTTTCTTCCTCTAGTTTTGTATGTCAAGGTATTACTTGGCTGCAGTTGTCCCAGGTTTTAAATTCTCCAAATATTAATTTCCCTATTGCATAATCATTCCCAAGAGTCCCCAAGCCCCAGAAATACTCCTTTTTTTGTGTGTGAACACATCATTCATTGGTTGGGTAGGTAACCTTATCAGTCAGTAGTGACTGGCAAGTGGTAAGAAGTAGACAGAAAATATATAAACTTTCTGGAGGAGAAGGCAGTGTTCTTGGTTTTTCAGTTGTGTATAAAGTTCATGGAGGAAAATGGTATTGAAGTTATTGTAGACATCATTGGCCTTTATGTAAATCCTCATAGGGTTGTAGTGCCATCACTGCACTGCATCATTGCTCAAGGGTCTTTTGCAACTTTTCTTTGACTCTTAGCTGTACGTTTCTTATATCCATCTATTTTTCCTCCATTGTTTCTTCATTTCTTCCATCTTACTGTCCATATATTTGTAACTTTTACCTTATAGTGTAACTAGGGTTTAGCTTTTAATCCACTTGGATGCTGAATGGCCTCACAGTACTCCTGCACTGGGCTATGTAGCACAGATCTATAAATCTATCTATCCCATCTCACGAACCAGGGCAGAACTAAGGCTGAATCACTGTGTTGCGTACCAATGCGGATCATGCATATACTTTAAAGATGCAAATGATGTGGAACTAATTCAAGAGTTCTTGCCAGGAAAACAGAATATTGTCACAGACAGTCCTCAGAGGGAGGCAGATTCTGCATTCAAAATAGTCACTGACTCTGCATGTATGCAAAGCAATTGTTGGCAGTAAGGCATTTACCTAGAAGACCTCATTGCCATGGAATGAAACCACAAACCCATATTATATTGCTTAGTTAAAATCTTGCTGATGTATTTCAGATTTACAAACGCAAGAGATAGGTCTATTCTTCTTTTACTGTGGTAACACCTATTGACACACTCCAACCTCAGATCCACTAGTAGTTAGTAACTTCCCTCCTTATTCTGCTGTATAAAATTATCTTGACACAATAAGAATTACGGCTGAGAGGTGGGCACTTTATATGATTTATCTGCCAAATATGATCATTAGTTTTCATGGTACTAGCTTACAGTTATGCAGCATGTAAGGTCCTTGTAAAAATTAGTTTATAAATGGATTATGAACTGTGTTTATACATTTCTAAATTATTCTCATGAAAAGCAAATCTTTTGGCAAAAGAGAACACTGTAATTTTTTAGCTTTAGTTGTAGGGAATGTACTCCAAAATTACAATTTAGCCATTTTATTTTATGGAAGAAATTTGGTGATGTTAATGTGAAATAGTTTTAAATGTCTTGTCATAAGTATTATTCTTTTGCTCATATATCTTAAATATTTTCATTTCAGGTGAAACATGTCGAGAGTTAGTTGCTCAATCAGAAGGCAGGAAGAAGCAGGCAACTGCTATTATCTTACTAGGGGTTATTGGTGCCTATCATGGTCAAGACTCTGCTGAAGGCTTTGGTCTTGGAAACCTAGCCATGCAAACCAGTAAGATTTTCCCTTGCTGCTTATTTTATGGAATAATTTAGCTTGGAATTTTTTAAAGGGATTAATATAGTATTCCCCTATTAAAGGGAATCCTAACTATTTAAAGTGATAGGTATCATTAGTTACAATAACATGCCATGTTTTTCTGTTTACGATTTGTGTTATTTTGCATGGGAACTTATGGTACTTATTCCCTTTCTTTGGAATGTGTCATAGTTCTCTAAAATGGAAAATTGTTTTATAACTATCTTTATGCTGCATGTAAAGGATTTTTGGGTCAGATATAAATTTGAAAATGCATTTCATAAAAAAGTGGTAATCTAAGCCAATTTACCTATGGCGCATGCTTAAGACATTGCCTTCAAATTAAATCAAGTACTGTTAGGAAAAATACAAATGACTTAAAATTTGTGATTTTCCTCACTTACAAATGTATCTTCCAAAAGGCTTGTTAAATGAAAAAATATGCTTTTACTCCAGTTCACAATTATCATGACCATAAGAATTTATTATATAAACAGTACTTTATTTTGCATTGTACTATTGTTTAAATTATTATTTTTTTTTTTAAATATTTAACTTAGCCGGTGAATATATAGCTGCAACTCTGTTGCTCGACAGACAAAAAACTGTACAAAAAACTCGCCAGCGATCGCTATACAGGTTGCGGGTGTGCCCATCAGCGCCAACTGTCGGCCAGATACCATACTCCATGTAAACAAAGACTCAATTTCTTCTCTGTCGACGTGTCGACAAGACGTACTTTTACTCGCTGTAGAACCTGGAGTTTTCTCAACATATTTGGTGAAGTACTTCATTTGGTTTGAGCTTTCGCAGTGCAGGTGTTTTATCCTCATCTTAAATCTTGAACTCGTTTTGGATAGATTTAATTTTTGGTGACAAAGAGAGTATGGTGGAAGGACAAGGACTTTCTTTGACTTTTAAATGGCCGACCCTTCCCTTAGACGGAAGTGTGTTTAGGCTTTTAGTAATTATCTTATCACGTTATAAATTAATTATAGGTTTTCCTCTATATATTTTATATCTCACCGCCTTTATTAGGCCTCTTCGATTAACTTTCCATTTATAATAAACATAAAAAATAAATGTTTTGTTTATATGCGACCTTTCCTGAGAGTAGGCGGTCCTAACTTGGAAACCGAAGTTAAACAACGTTGAGCCCTTTCAATCGTAAATAGCTTTTAAAGAGCTAATGATTTAAAACTTTTTAAATGAAATATTTTATGAAAGAATTTCTTTGAATAGTCTTCGTACTGTTTTCAAAGATGAACTAACGTTTAGTTTATTTATGCTACGCAGTTTGCGTTCTATCGTTACGATAGAGAGAGAGAGTATCACGGTTTCACTTTGCAGAAAGAGTAAATCGATTCTGACGTTTTGTTCATTATTCTTTCAAAGCTTAAATGTTTTAAATTCTATTTTAAAGGAACTTTTTAATTGAAAAACCTTTCAGTTTTTTCCTTTGGTCAAATAACATGTTTTTTTGACGAAACGTAATTGGGCTCTTCTCTTAGGTGCGAAATCAAGAGAGAAAGAAGAGAGACGGAGGGAGAGAGAGGAGAGAAAACGTTCCGTTCAAGCGGGTAACGTTGTTCTCGTGTTACTCTCGTCCCTAGTCTCTGTACGGGGAGAAAGGATAAAACGTCTTTAGTTTTATTCTCGTCCCCAGGCAATGTACGGTGAGAGATTGAAAACGTAGTTTTGAATGAACTAGTGTTTATTCTCTCCCCCAACCACTGAATTTTTTTTATCTTAAAAGATGTTTACTGTTTTTTTTTTTTGCTGGTATTAATGTGCTTGCATTATACGACTGATTTCGCATTTACTACCTTTTGATGAGGGTAGAATTGCGTGCTTCAGGTAGAAATCAGTAAAAGTTTCGATTTCAGTGAAATAAGTGTAAAACAGAAAATCGTAGTGATAAAGTGATATTGCGCAAAGTGTTACAGTGTTGCGTCCGAGGGTTCGTCTGTTTGTGCCTGTCGTTCACCTAGTCCGGGACCTCTTGCAAGCTCCCAAGCCCAGGGGAGAAGTAATGTCGTACGACTTATGGGTTCGAGAGGCCTTGATCAGCGAACAGACGTTTCCCTCTATGGTATCGGGTGTATCTTACCAAGATCTCCCCTACCATAAGGCGAGAGAGACAATTTTCTCCTTGTCATCCGAAGGCTTTTCGCATAAGAAACCTGAAACAAGGTTTCGAGGCCCTTAAGCGAAAGTCAGTCCTTTCAGGACAGGTCCAGCGTCCTGGTTGCAGCCATTAGGACAGCTCTGACCCTATGCAGTCATCGGAAAACTGCTCGCCGCCTAACAAAAGCTTAACACAGACTCCGAGAGTCTTTTTTGTTGGCAAAGTGTTGCGGTCACAGACGTTACCCTCGTCTCTTACCGCAACCATTTCCGTTGATCTTAAATGGGTTGTACGGCAAGACATGCAGAATATGCTTGCCTCCCTTATGGAAGACTATTCTGCCGATTAGTCCGTTGAGCCTAGCCGTTTATCTCATCGATATCCTGGCTTTCAGCCAACCTAACGTTCCTTTGTGCATCCTGTTGACGTTGGCGTAGCTAAGTCACGTCAGTCAGGTTGTTTAGAACCACACTCGATGCGGTCTCGTGTGGATTTTCAGCCACATTTGGACGTTAGGCCACTTGCTGATGCTCCTGTTGACGTTCAGGACGTTCGCTAACAATCGGAGTTGACTTGTTTTGACGCTGTGCGTCAACCTCCGCATTCTAGAGTTGTTTTGACTGCTCAGTCTAGGCAATCAAAGCAGTCTCGAGTGGACGCTGTGCGTCCTCACGCACCTGTTGTTGTTGACAGTTCAGTTGTTGACAGTTCACAGATTGTCAAGCAGTTACATGACGTTGCGTCCTGGTTCGCTACTAATGCACCAGTGCGTGTGGACTCTGCTTGTAAAGCATTGCCACCACGGTAGGTCTCTCCCTTGCTTGAGACTCAGCTATTATCGGACAAGGTTCCTTTACATGAGGAAGTTGCTGTTCCCCCTCCTACTGATATTCCCTTGAGGACTCTGTCAGACGGAGAGGAGCCTAAAGCTGCTTAGCCCTCTATGGACTTTAATTAAATCATGCTGATTTTTAAGGATCTTTGTCCGGATCTTTTTGTAACTGCTGCTCCTCGTTCGCCTAAACGTCAGAGCTTACACTAGGCCTAGCTACTTCAAAGCCGTTGTTTATAAGCTAGTGCTCTCTCGCTCTCCTAGAGAGCTTTACGTTTGCTAGGCGACTGGTTTATCACCAGGAGGAGTTTGGGGGATACAGCCTTTGCTTTCCCTTCTTTTAAACTGGCTTATAGAGCGAGAATCTGATATGTCACGAGAGAAGTTCTCGGCTTGGGAGTTCCTGCCTCTGCCCAGATAGACTTCTCAAATCTCGTAGACTCTCCCTGGCGCCTGGCCAGGAGACGCTCCAAGTTTTTTACAGGTCAACTTCACAGCTGTTTTCGAGCCTTTGAAGTTTTTGCTGTATAATTATGTCATGCATAAACAAGGCTTTCAGGGATGGAAAGCGGTACCGCCTCAGTCGCTAACCCCGTCTGGTGCCGCACCTGCTCCCGTAGACTCTAAATGGGCTTTGCTGCAAGACATGCAGTCCAAGCTTGCGTCCTTGATAGAGGACTTTAATGCGGAGAAGGTTGCTGCTGAACCTTCTGGCCAACAACCTTCCAAGCGGTCGGTTGTGCATCCTGTTGACGCTGAGGTAACCTTCTCGCGTCTACCAGTTGAGGTGGTTCCTCCACCGATGCGACCCAGTGTGGGTTGCCAGCCGCACGTTGACGTTAAGCGACGCTCGGAGGTGGTTGTTGACGTTCAGGACGTTCAACAACCATCAGAGGTGACTTGTTTTGACGCAGTGCGCCAACCTCCGCAACTCGGTATGGTGTTGACTGCACAACCCAGACGGTCTAGACAGTCTCGGGTGGACGCTGTGCGTCCTCGCGCACCCATGGTTGTTGACAGTTCACAGACTGTGCAGCAGTTCCATGACGTTGCGTCCGGCTCTGTCACGCATGCACCAGTGCGACCGGACTCAGCGAGCCAGACGTTGCCCACTCCGTTGCCATTTCCTCATCAGTTTTCGGATGAGGAACTTTCTGATGAGGACGTTGCTGAACAACAAGACGATCAGCCCCCAGAATAGATCAAGCCCTGCTATCCATCCAGAAGATGCTGAAGAAGGAACGCTGCTCAGTCAGGCTGTGGATGAGTCTGGTGGGGACGCTGTCATCCCTGGAACAGTTTGTATCACTAGGAAGACTACACCTCCGTCCTCTTCTATACCATCTGGCTTTTCACTGGAAAAAGGACAAGACGCTAGAAGCGGTCTCGATCCCGATTTCCGGAAAGATAAAGTCTTGTCTGACTTGGTGGAAGGACAATATCAACCTAAGAGAGGGTCTTCCCCTGGCTGTTCAGACTCCCCACCACGTTCACTTCTCGGACGCATCGGACTTGGGCTGGGGCGCGACACTGGACGGTCGGGAATGTTCAGGTCTGTGGAACTCGAGTCAGAGGAGCATGCATATCAACTGCAAGGAGCTGTTGGCAGTTTATCTGGCCTTGAAAAGCTTCGAGTATCTCCTTCGAGGCAAAGTGGTGGAAGTAAACTCGGACAACACCACGGCCTTGGCGTACATCTCCAAACAAGGAGGTACCCACTCACTGACGTTGTACGAGATCGCAAGGGACCTGCTCATCTGGTCAAAAGGTCAAGACATCTCCCTAGTAACGAGGTTCATCCAAGGCGACTTGAACGTCATAGCAGATTGTCTCAGTCGGAAAGGGCAAGTAATTCCAACCGAATGGACCCTCCACAAGGATGTGTGCAAGAGACTTTGGGCCACTTGGGGTCAACCAACCATAGATCTCTTTGCAACCTCGCTGACCAAGAGGCTTCCAATCTATTGCTCTCCAGTCCCGGACCCAGCAGCAATACATATAGATGCCTTCCTCCTAGATTGGTCACATCTGGATCTCTACGCATTCCCACCGTTCAAGATTGTCAACAAGGTACTGCAGAAGTTCACCTCTCACGAAGAGACAAGGTTGACGTTAGTTGCTCCCCTCTGGCCCACGAGAGAATGGTTCACCGAGGTACTTCGATGGTTAGTAGACGTTCCCAGAAGTCTTCCTCTAAGGGTAGACCTTCTACGTCAGCCACACGTAAAGAAGGTACTCCAAAGCCTCCACGCTCTTCGTCTGACTACCTTCAGACTATCGAAAGACTCTCGAGAGCTAGAGGCTTTTCGAAGGAGGCAGCCAGTGCGATTGCTAGAGCAAGGAGAGCGTCTACCATTAGAGTCTACCAATCGAAGTGGGAAGTCTTCCGAGACTGGTGCAAGTCAGTTTCTGTATCCTCGACCAGTACCTCTGTAGCTCAAATAGCTGATTTTCTCTTACACCTGAGAAAAGGACGATCCCTTTCAGCTCCCACTATCAAGGGCTACAGAAGCATGTTGGCATCGGTCTTCCGGCATAGAGGCTTAGATCTTTCCAACATAAAGATCTGCAAGACCTCCTTAAGTCTTTTGAGACCACCAAGGAGTGTCGTTTGGCTACCCCTGGATGGAATTTAGACATGGTACTAAGATTCCTCATGTCAGACAGGTTGGAGCCGTTACAATCAGCCTCCCTGAAAGATCTCACTTTAAAGACTCTTTTCCTGGTATGCTTAGCCTCGGCTAAAAGAGTCAGTGAGAGTCATGCCTTCAGCAAGAACATCGGATTTTCGTCGGAAAAAGCCACTTGTTCGCTGCAACTTGGTTTTCTAGCCAAAAATGAGCTGCCTTCTCGGCCTTGGCCTAAATCTTTCGATATTCCCAGCTTATCGGAGATCGTAGGCAATGAACTAAAAAGAGTCTTATGCCCTGTTAGAGCTCTTAAGTTCTATTTAAAGCGTACTAAACCTTTACGAGGCCAATCTGAAGCTTTATGGTGTTCAGTTAAGAAACCATCCTTGCCTATGTCAAAGAATGCTTGGTCATACTTTATCAGATTGTTAATACGAGAAGCTCATTCACATCTGAGTGAGGAAGACCGAACTTTGCTTAAGGTGAAGACGCACGAAGTTAGAGCTGTAGCAACTTCCGTGGCCTTTAAGCAAAATATATCTCTGCAAAGTATAATGGACGCAACCTATTGGAGAAGCAAGTCAGTGTTCGCGTCATTTTACTTGAAAGATGTCCAGTCTCTTTACGAGAACTGCTACACACTGGGACCATTCGTAGCAGCGAGTGCAGTAGTGGGTGAGGGCTCAACCACTACATTCCCTAATTCCATATCCTTTTAATCTGTCTCTTGAAATGTTGTTTTTTATGGGTTGTCCGGAAGGCTAAGAAGCCTTTCGCATCCTGGTTGATTTGGCGGGTGGTCAAAGTCATTTCTTGAGAGCGCCCAGATTAGGGGTTTGATGAGGTCCTGTTGTATGGGTTGCAGCCCTTGATACTTCAGCTCCTAGGGGTCTGTCAGCATCCTAAGAGGATCGCGAGGCTCCGTAAGGAAGACATACTTATAAGGCAGAGTAATCGTCTAAGTCGACTTCCTTACTAGGTACCTATTTATTTTGTTTTTGTTATTTTGATAACTTCTAAAATGAAATAAAAACTCTTAGCTCATAAGATGTAAACATATTTAACTGGTCTCTACCCACCACCCTGGGTGTGAATCAGCTATATATTCACCGGCTAAGTTAAATATTTAAAAATGATATTTTAATTATAAAATAAATTTTTGAATATACTTACCCGGTGAATATATAAATTAAACGACCCTCCCTTCCTCCCCAATAGAGACGCAGTGGGATGAGAAGAAATTGAGTCTTTGTTTACATCGAGAGTGGTATCTGGCCGACAGTTGGCGCTGGTGGGCACACCCGCAACCTGTATAGCGATCGCTGGCAAGTTTTTTGTACAGTTTTTTGTCTGTCGAGCAACAGAGTTGCAGCTATATATTCACCGGGTAAGTATATTCAAAAATTTATTTTATAATTAAAATATCATATTTCAGGTCATGTCATTATTCAGGACTTTCATGTTTCTCATATCTTGATAGTTATTTTTTATTTATTATCTACAATCTCAATGATCATAAAAGGCCTAGTTTCCATACAGGAAACCACTGTAATTCCCAATTGCTCTTTCAAGACTGAAGATGTCCTTACCCTTACATATTCAGACATTTCGTTATTTCTATACTTCATACCTTATTCTGTTGTGCTACTTTATAGTTTCAGCAGTTCATCTGGGTCACTTCCAGTTTTGCCTGTGTGCCATCCTTTTTTATGGATTTCTTTTTCTTTTCTTTCTATGTTTCCCTAAAGAAATCAATTTCTCCTGCAATCTGTTGGACTGGTGTTTGAGACCGACTCAGACTAAATAGTTAATACCGACACAAACTAAATAGTTTATAGTAGTGTCTACAACCTCACCATCCTTGTAAGCTATGGATGGGGGTGGGTTTGTGGGAGCCTATAGGTCTACCTACTGAGTTTTCTGCAGCCATTACCTGCCCCTCCCTCATCCAGCTTCATGGAGAGAGGCATAGACACGGATCATATGTATATATGGTCAGTTCCTATGGCATTGTCTTGTCCCGTGCTTCTTCCAGTCATGAGTGATCTTTAACCAAGTCACCTTATTATCTGAGATCTACTCCTTGCCCAATATTAACAGTATTCCCTTTCAAAATTGTGTCCCTGTTCTTACTCAACGCAATGGTCATTTCAGCTATGTATAGCATGCATAATTTTTGGGGTTTTTGGGGGACAAGTGCTAACGAGACTAGCCTACTATATAGGGAAAGCAGTCTCATGGTGCCATATGCCAACCATGCAGTGTTTATGTAATTTTTAAGTGATTTTGTTTCTCCCCTCCACTTACTGAGACTTTAATTCTTCACTTCTTGCGTATCACTCATACCAGCATTATCTGCAGTATAGTATTCATGCCAGCGTCTCTGGACGTGTTTTTTGTAGCGTTGTACTGCATGTTCTTTATAGAATTATCGCTATTGTTCACTGTCAGTTTAACAGTAACAGTACAGTACAGCACAGCATATAGACAATGTCCCCAAAAATTATTAAAGAAAACAGTAAGACAGAGATGATTACCATGAAGGTGAATAAAGAAAGTACTGAGACCTATGATCAAGGTACGCATATGTCAGACCAGGAAAAATTGTACATGTACAACCAGGATTTGAACGTTTCTCAAGAAAAAAGAAGAAATCAAATCAATTAATACTGTATTGTGAAAGGAGTGGTGACATAGAGGAAACAATGGCCATGTCTTCTTGATAACATAGAAAAAATGCTGCTTATCGGGGTCAATGAGAAGTAGTTACCAGGAAATACAATTACCAAGAACATTATTTGTTAAAAAAGCAAATATATTCTATACTATTCTTGTGAAAAATGAGCCACATGCATTAACTTATAGAAAAAGATGACCATGTGAAAAATGAGCCAGATGCATCAACAGACAGAAAAAGATGACCTTGTGAAAAAATGAGCCTGATACATCAACAGACAGAAAAAAATGACCTTGTGAAAAATGAGCCAGATACATCAACAGACAGAAAAAAATGACCTTGTGAAATATGAGCCAGATGCATCAACAGACAGAAAAAGATGACCTTGTGAAAAATGAGCCAGATGCATCAACAGACAGAAAAATATGACCATGTGAAAAATGAGCCAGATGCATCAACAGACGGAAAAAGATGACCTTGTGAAAAATGAGCCAGATACATCAACAGACAGAAAAGATGACCTAGTGAAAAATGAGCCTGATGAATCAACAGACAGAAAAAGATGACCTTGTGCAAAATGAGCCAGATACATCAACAGACAGAAAAAGATGACCTTGTGAAAAATGAGCCAGATGCATCAACAGACGGAAAAAGATGACCTTGTGAAAAATGAGCCAGATACATCAACAGACAGATAAAGATGACCTTGTGAAAAAATGAGCCTGATGCATCAACTGACAGAAAAAGATGACCTTGTGAAAAATGAGCCAGATGCATCAACAGACAGATAAATATGACCATGTGAAAAATGAACCAGATGCATCAACAGACAGAAAAAGATGACCTTGTGAAAAATGAGCCAGATGCATCAACAGACAGATAAATATGACCATGTGAAAAATGAGCCAGATGCATCAACAGACGGAAAAAGATGACCTTGTGAAAAATGAGCCAGATACATCAACAGACAGAAAAGATGACCTAGTGAAAAATGAGCCTGATGAATCAACAGACAGAAAAAGATGACCTTGTGAAAAATGAGCCAGATACATCAACAGACAGAAAAAGATGACCTTGTGAAAAATGAGCCAGATGCATCAACAGACGGAAAAAGATGACCTTGTGAAAAATGAGCCAGATGCATCAACAGACGGAAAAAGATGACCTTGTGAAAAATGAGCCAGATGCATCAACAGACATATAAAGATGACCTTGTGAAAAAATGAGCCTGATGCATCAACTGACAGAAAAAGATGACCTTGTGAAAAATGAGCCAGATGCATCAGCAGACAGAAAAAGATGACCTTGTGAAAAATGAGCCAGATGCATCAACAGACGGAAAAAGATGACCTTGTGAAAAATGAGCCAGATGCATCAACAGACAGAAAAAGATGACCTTGTGAAAAATGAGCCAGATGCATCAGCAGACAGAAAAAGATGACCTTGTGAAAAATGAGCCAGTGGCATCAACAGACAGATAAAGATGACTTATGTAAAAAATGAGCCAAATGCATCAACAGACAGAAAAAGATGACCTTGTGAAAAATGAGCCAGTGGCATCAACAGACAGATAAAGATGACTTTGTGAAAAATGAGCTAGATTCACCAGTAAATGTTCATCTGCGGCGAGATCAGTCTTATTTTGGAGGGTGTCCTGGAGGACCTTCATTATTGTACAAGAAAATGGAATACCTAGTCTTAAGCTCTTGAAAGACTGTCTAAACTTACTGTTCAATGTTAATGCCAGTGGGAATTGCAAAGCAAACTTCTCCTGGTGTATAACTCAGAGAATCCCCAAACCTTTAAAAGGTGCAGCGTGCAAAAGAAACAATTGCATTTCATGTAGAGATAAAAACAAGCCTTGGGTGAATTAGAAATAAGAAATATAAAAGTATTTTAAGATCAGTAAATAATGTTCAAATAGATGTAATGTATAAACTATGAAGAGAGACTTCTGTCAATCTGTTTAAAAGAATTATTTGCAGCAGATTTGAATTAACAAAGTTCCACCAATTTTACTGCCATTTTAGGAAGATCATTCCACAATCTTATCACAGCTGGAATAAAACTTCTAGAGTACTGTGTAATCTTGAGCCTTATGATGAAGGCATGACTTAGAATTAATTGCATACCTAGTACAGTACTACATACATGATGGTACAGTTTGGCAAGATCTAAATGCAAGGGATTATCAGAGTTATAAAAATTCTTACGCAACATTCATAAAGAGCTACTTCGACCTACTTACTTTTAGTTTTGTTAAGGTTCAACTTCATGCCCCCATAATTTGCACCATGCACTAATTTTAGCTAGATCTCCCAACAACACCAGATCTATATTCAGGAGATGGAATTGATGCAAAGAGAGTATCATCATCTGCAAATTAAACAAGCTTTCTTTCTGGGCCAATCAAATATATTGTCATGCATCTGTAATATGAAAAGTTATGACCCAAAAGCACTATCCTGATGAACACCAGATGTTACATTCCTATAGTCACAATGGTACCAATCAACAACTGCTTTGGAGTCTATTACTTGAAAATTCAATAACAGTGCTAAGTAATAGAAACATGGGTCTAAACTCTTGATGATCTCCTTGGTTCTTTGACTCTTAATTCTGATCTAGGAGATTACCATAAGCCTGTAGACACGGTTATTGATAGTTTTAACAACACCATGTTGGGATGTATTAGATAGGGTTTGGTGATAACATTAGTGCTTCCATTCCTAGCAATAGTTCAGGTACCATGTTTCTTAGCACTTCATTCGTGAGAAAGACTAATGTAAAAGCTGGGGCTAGTTTTTCCAAAAGTTGGAATTTTTGAGATTCCATTCGGTGCTTTCCCCCATAGCTCTTTTTCCTTCGATGATTTTTATAATTGTCAAGACAAATCAAATGCAGTTTTTAAAATTCTTTAACTTATCATAGACATAATAAAAAATACCGTTTTGCACGATTAAGAATATAAATAGGTGAAAAGAACTCGAAAGGATAATTATGCCTCGGAGGGTGAATCTCCTTGCGCATTTTTACTGAAGATTTTTACAAAGGTAAACCTTGCAAAGATGTTAAGTTCAAAATGATACAGCATATTTATTGATGTTTGCTCATTCAGTAGAATCTTCTCAAACCTGATATACCTCTCATTTTCCAGGAATCAAATGATTAAGGATGATATTAATAGATTAAGAGGAAAGGTATCAAAAGTGCCTTTATATGCAAATTTTTATGTATTGTTAGACTCAATTAAGTGATTGCAAAATGTCAGTTTACAAATAGGTCAGTCATTTAGCCTATTGATATCTGTAGATAAAGCAAATTTACTGGAACCAACAGTAAATTTTGATAAGGTGTGAAATCTTCTATGATTAATTCTGATTATTATTGGGGCTTCTTGAAGTATTCATTTCATCAAAGTTAATTGTTAATGCACAGAACCTAGTTAAAATCTTATTATGCCAATCTTGTTAACTCTCAGAAAACGTGGTTTATGTATAGTACTGTGTAGTTTTATAATTTAATCAGAAATACTGTGCACGAAAAGTTTTACAAATTTCACTAGACCTGTAGGCAAGGTAATACAAATTTGTAAATTTTGGATTGCAGGAGTGAGAATTCCCATGGACTTTCTTCCTCTCTTAGTCCGCAAAGCTGCTTTCTATCTTCATCTTCTCTGATGTCTGCTCTCTCTTTCTTGTAGTTCTTGGACCTAGTAACTGCATGGCAGGAGATAGACAATCTCCTGCATTCCTTGAAGGTTCCCTTTACACCTGGCTTGGGTGACATCAATTTCAGTCAGGTGACTCTCGCTGATGGGTATCTGTCCATTTCCAAAGACAATATAGTAGGCAATGGGCTGACCTCTGGAGGGGTCCTGTAAGGTCAAACAGACCTTCTGCTACTTGACTACAGGACTTGACTGGACTGGATATGATTGACTCATGCAGAGACTTAACTACTTTTTTATGGTAGGTTTCAAGGTGTGTCCAAGATGGTGTCTTAAAATGCCGGCTTGCACTGTTCACCGGTTACTCCCGGCGACGCTTTCATTCGAAAGTAATTTTGATGTTTATGGGGCTGCACCAGCGTCATTATTAATGGCTTATTTCATCTTGTGCAAAGCTGCTTTGTTTACAATAACAACTTCCGGGCACTCGATTCGACTCTCTCTATTACATGTTTTTCTCTGTCTTATTGTACTTGTTTAAAGGTCGCTCATGAGTGGCAGAGGCAAGGGACAGTGACTTTGCCCTAGCAAGCAGGACAATGCCCTAGAGACTGGCCATATATTATATGATCAGCACCCAAGCCTCCTCTCCACCCTAGCTAGGACCAGGGAGGGCCAGGCAGTGGCTACTGATGACTCAGCAGATAGACCTATAGGCTCCCCCAAACCCCCCCAACCTTAGCTCACAAGGATGGTAAGGTTGCAGACACTAATGACACTAACGAGTCTGAGCGGGACTCGAACCCCCGACTGGCAAACACCAAGCAGAAATGCTACCAATCAGGCCACAGCAACCTATAATATAATTCGCCTCTCTCTCTCTCTCTCTCTCTCTCTCTCTCTCTCTCTCTCTCTCTCTCTCTCTCTCTCTCTCTCTCTCTCTCTCTCAATTAAATAAATCTATTCATGACAAAGGTTTTCGTGAAAATTAAGATACATGGCTTGTCTAATTGAAGGTTGATAGGGGAAAGTATCAGCCATTCCTATAGGAGGAGCCCAGAGGAAACTACTTTCTTTGCAATGGCTAATCAAATTACAAACTTGCCTTCGACACGTGAAGCAAAAATAATAAGGACCATTTTCGCCAACAATAAATCCCATGCGTAACTCAAAAGAAGACATTGCAAAGTGAAGAAGACATCCCCTTTACTATATTAATCGGTTTCCTATATTAACACAAACTCATGAAGTTAGCACAACCAGCGACAAAAGAACTGGAAGACAAAGGGTATATTTACCTAAACAGCAGCATTGCCATGCACCACCATATAATTTCTATACAACAGCGGTAAGACTATTACAAAAAAAAAAAAAACAGGAATTTTTTTAAGTTTTACAGTAGACATAGACAGTTAGCCAGCTTTAAGAGAGATACAATATGAACACCAGGTGAATACTGAAATAAATAATTTTATCATGAAAATTCTGTTTTTTCCTGTTTTGACTTGGAATTTTGGAAATTCAGATAAATGCATTTTTGTCTAGGAGAACGGCTATATATCATGTTTCAAATGTTTTTTTTAATGAAAATAATACTAAAAAGCCTTTTTATATTTACACAAGCAAGTTCAGTCCCTTACAGAATCCTCTCCTGACATGGTTACTTATTTTTTTTTACTTATTCTTCAAAAATTCTTTGGAAACCTATTTATTTTAGTACACTAGATACAGTAATTCCTCCATTGTCTATGATTTCATGAATAGATTATCAGTATTTTTATCTTCTTTGTCTACATCTTTTCCCACTTCTATGTGGGGTCGATGTTTCTGGTCATCTTTCTCCATCTACCTCTGTCCCATACCTCATCACCGGTTAATCCCTTTGATCGAAGGTCATCCTTGATACAGTACACCCACCTTTGTTTTGGTCTCCCTCTCCTTCTCGTTTTTTTATATGCTCTCTTATTCATAAATAAAAGTTTGCTGAACGTCTCTAAGGTATGTTTTCCTGTCTTTGTTTGCTTGTTTATACACTGTATTTACAATTTTTTATGTTATGTTTATGCTTAATGATGCATAAAGTGTCAAAGACAATAACTAAATATGTCAAAAGCAAAAACAATTACCCAGAAAAAAAAAACAGAAAATATCAAGCAGCCTTGTCTTTTTTATGTGAGTATATTTAGTACAGTTAGGTACTCCTTGTTTAACGACAGGGTTCCGTTCCAGCTACCTCATCGTTAAGCGATTATTCGTTAAGCGATTATTCGTTAAGCGAGCTATTCTCTTTATTTCGACTTATAGGATTAATTTTCAGTAATATACACAGAACTACTGAATAACTGTTCTTTACAAAATGCTCTCTCTCTCTCTCTCTCTCTCTCTCTCTCTCTCTCTCTCTCTCTCTCTCTCTCTCTCTCTCTCTCTCTCTCTCTCTCTCTCTCTCTCTCTCTCTCTCTCAAATCCTACATCCTTTTTGCTTATATGAGCTTTTCATTTGTACTAAGAAATTTAATCTGATCACCAACGTACTTTCTACACACTCCTCACAAGATTTCCAGAGAAAAATTGTCACGAGCACAAAGCACAAAGAGAATGCAGAACAAGATACTCCAAAAACAATTCCTATGTACAATCTGAAGCAGCAGACTGACTCGGGTTCCAGTAATCAATTGAGCAACTACTATATCAATTAGGCTACATCTATATCTACAATATGCCAGAAATAGGAATAATTGTGCCTCACACTTTCTCGCCATTCAGGCAAATACCTATTATCTTTCTTTATCACAATAACCCCATAAGGAGATACAGTACATCCTCAGAAACTCGCTCTGAAACAGAGTTATAGAAAAATAATCCAAATTTAAAATCTCATCCTGAACATCTGCAAATTTCTTCAAATATGCTCATATTAACAGCACTTCCCCTATTCAGAACAGGGAGGATGACCTTGTTGCCTACTCCTATGGTTTCGGATGTGGTTTAGTGATGACATTTACTGAAGACACCACTATGGTTTGCCCTACCACCATTGGTTCATGGTTTTACTTCATATTATCAAGGGATAACAAATATCTAAAACCAATTATCTGGACCTAACCTCATTTAGATAACCGGCAACATAAAGTAACCGATAAATAGATTAACAAATATTTGAAGTTAAAACCTTCAAATTAATCATATAATTCTTTTGATACCACCTGTGTCAAAAGTTTATAATAATCTGTAATTTATAATAATCTGTAATTTCCTTGCTGATGAGTAACAAGGCAAGAAACAGATCATAATCCAGGACTAGATTGGCAATGATCCATGTAGACTTTATTAGGATGAAAGGCTTCTGCACTAAACAGTTACTTGAATTACCTGACTTACTTTGAATTTGGGATAATTAATATATCTTGCCCATCTTGAGCCATGTATCTTAAGTAAATTTTCTGGATATTATTCAATAGTTTATCTTAAATACTAAATTTTTATTCTTCATTTAAATGATTTATTTTAAAGATGTTACTAAAAAATTTCCCAATACTACTTGCTACGTATGGGAACTGATGTTCATGAGATGAAGAAACTCATTTAAGCAAGTGAGGTACTAATCCCTACATTTACCCATAAGATAGAAAGTAATATGTGCTAGTGGCCAAACTTGCAAGTGAACTCTGCACATAGCTATTCAAACAAGATACAATGGAACAGACTTAGCTATTTGTTTTTAAAAAAGAAACCATTTCGCCCAAGGTAACATACAATTTGCCACACTACCAAAAAAACAATAAGAGCTGTAAAGTGCACTTATCTCATGAAAGTAGTGAAAAATAACTTAAATACCGTCTCTGCACGTGAGGGGTAAGCGTTGGTTTAGAGACCATTAGTTTACTGAGAGGAGGTATATAAGGATTTATGCTATCATCTCAGCTTTTTGCCTCATAAATTCTAGGTGTCTAAAAGAATGGTTAGAAATGCTGGGGTAAGATGATTTTGCAGCAGAAGGGCAAAAGCAAGTAAATAATTTGTCTCTATGAGAGCATCTCAAGCCTGGGAGGTACTGTGTACCACAATGAATACAAAGGCTGGAGTGACATTTTTGTCTCATTCCTTTTATAAGAAAGTAGCCTAGGCTTCTTTGTTAGTGATTAGTCTTATGCAAGTCAAAACATATTTTAAGGTACAGTATAGGCCTAAAGTCTAAATGAAACCATAATTACCAGCCATTCTTAGTGATACTGTAGTGATGATGATTTAGCATTATTCTCGACAGAAGTCGGAAATAAAGAGGTATATACTGCATAGTCTGAGAAGCAGGTGTCTCCTAATACTTTGAGGAAAGAACTGCCTCAGAACTTATTTTAAACAATTTAATAAGGAGTTATTAGTGTTAAAATTTAAAATGGATATATTCAACATATTCAAAATATCCCCCAACTGGCACTTTATTATTTGTCTTGACTATATTTCTGAATAGAAATAACTGTCTTTAAGTCTCCTTCATAGTAAGACTTATAACAGTAATAAAACCTCAAGTATTGATAGTTAAACAGCTAATGTAAACCTGTCGGGAGCTAGTGGCTGTGCTTGCAGGCGAATGAAATGCAGTGCCATCTAAAACATGATCCAACCAATCAGCTTTAGCTGTAACATCACTGACAATACTGTATTAAACAGCTAAGAGAATCCTACAATCTGAAATGTCCTCAACAAATGAAAAACGTGGTTGTTTAAGTGCTTACTTTAGGGAGAGTAGGGATACAGTATAAGGATCCAGACTTCCAACTTGGTCTTTTGCCTTACAATGTAGTTTTCCTAGGAATGTAGGAATGCAAGGTTTTAGAAGCTGAAAGAGCCAAAGCAATTAAAGAAATTAAGGCTCTGTGAGTAGATCCTGACTCTACAAAGTGCAGTGAACATTCAGAACCCTTACTAAGTGAAACATAATAACCACTTGAATCAACTATGTAAGCCAGGTTAGAGCAAGCAACTGGGTAGGTAAGATAAACTTACTGCCTACAAGCAAAGATTCACTGTCCCTCGTAGACTTAACAAAGGAAGGTAAATAAGTTTAAAGCTACTAAGGCTTATCACTAACAACACTTGATTGGTTAAGTGTGTATTTGGCATGTCATACAATCATCAACTCTGATATTAGCAACTAACCTAGTCTTCTCTTGATTTTCCATTGAACTAAAAAAAAATGTTCTATTACCCCTTGAACTTGAAATATTCTTTTCCTGAAAGAAACGGTGAGGCAAACACACTCCTTGCAGTGGTTAATAAAAAAGGGTTATCCTTATGCAGGAACGGTAACATCCAGAGAAAAACACTTTGAAACACAATAATACTTATCACAATCCGGAAGGGGATACATCTGGCGATTACCTATGAGACAGAAAATCTGTAAGAGTGAAGACCATGACACTTCACTTCTTGCCATTAACTGCTAGTGTCTCATTACTTTACTGGAGGCATGTTTCTATTGAAAGAAGAGAAAATGGTAAACTGTTTAATCAGTTTTAGTGGTAAATGTTGATGAACCAAGCTTTTTGAAAATAAGCAATATGAACATCAGGTGAGTATAGAAATAGATTTCATTGTTGAAAAATTCCCTTTTTTATGTCTAGTCGTGTTATGCTCTGTATTTTTTAGCAAAAGGTAAATCAACTTTTGTTAGTGATTTCATGGTCTCTCCCTTTGTCATCTCTTTTTCATCCCCTCATGAGGAGAACCTTCTCTTTTACCTTTTTTTTTTATTGGATTTGAGTTTGTATCCAAAGAATTAACTGCATGCACTCTTTACCATTGAGGCCCTTTCTCAGAACTTGCATATGGAAGATGCTGATGTTAGATAATACAGTTGCTTTTTGTTTCTGCTAATTCACAATAAGATCTTACTTTGAGATGTCTGAGGCTGAATCCTCTTTTGTTAAAGGTCAACCCATGAGGTATGTGCTCTTTCCTCTTCGTCTTCCATGGTTATCCAGTATTATTTAAAGAGTGCTTCAATTCATCAAGCAGATACATAAAGGTGCCATTCTAATTGTACCAGATTCTGCATTAGAGATATGAGCACATGTATTTGAATAATTCATTTATTTCTGGTCAATTGTAACTATGGGGTATGTTTTACCATCAGGAATAGTTTGTGTGGATTCTTCCACATCCGTCTGATCTTCTCTAGATGTCTTTTGTTAGTCATAACTGGTAAAGTATTTAATAGATGCATTTATACATCAGTGTCTTCACTTACTTAGTGCAAGGTGTTGGCAGCTATAATGACCCTTATATGGAACTTTAGAATCTTATTACAATATGTGAAGGCCCAACCCTTCTGGCTATATGTGTTTGATATCCTATCTTAATGCCCTCATTCCCCATACTTACCTCACCAGTACTACTAAGGACTGGTGTACTTTACATCACCCTCCTTCCTTAAGTAATCATAGTGTTATACCCTCTCTCCTTTCCCCCTTCTTACATACATTTCATCATGCTAAATGGAATTACATGTGATGTTTACTGTTATCTTAATGTCTGAGTATGCGTAACACTCTTTAGTCTTGATCAGAACAAGATGATATGACTGAGCTATCAATCCCATAAATAAAGCTTTTTATGATTAATCTGTTTGTAAGGGAAAATGTGTTTTGCATTATAAAGTCTATTTTTCCTAGTAAATGCATTGTGCCTAACATTTTTCATTTGACTTGCATTTAACAGTACCTTGGAAAATTTCTGCAAATATTTTGAAAGCATAATACTGAACGAGAAGTCTAGGTTCTTTGTTATCGTACTGTTATTTCATCAGCTCTTTACATAATTTCGAAATATTTGCAGGCAAGGCATTAGCTTATTTAGTGTTGGCTACTGGAAGTTCAAAGCTACCAGCACATACTCCTCTTAGACGAGCTGCTATTGATCTCATTGGACGAGGATTTCCTGTCTGGGAGCCGTATTTGGATGTTGCAAAGGTTTGTGTTGTAGCTGTTTACCCAGTTTCAGTGTAGATATAGTCTATGTTAAAAAGGTTTTATAATTTGCATACCTACATGTCATTATACATCCTAATGAATTTAACCTAAATCCTAAGGAGATATAAAACTTGTCAATTGTAAAATATAAATTTTGGTTTACCTGGGTTGAGTTAAATGATGATTTTCTTTTGTTTACTGTACATTTACTTTTCATGCAAATCCTATTTTGATTTCAATCTGAATGTAAATAATTGCATTTTTTAATGACTATATATTTAGAATTTAAAAAAATAATAGCTCAAAGGTGTGCTCAAGAATTAGCTGAAAGCAATGATTTCTTGAATCCTTCAATTCTAATAAAGATTTGTAAATTCTTTTTCTATCATTAAAAAAATTGTAAGAGGGAAAAAATGTATCATAAAACAGAAAATGTAAAAGTTAACAATATTGTCTAAAGTTGTCTTAGTTCCTGAAGTATTCCTAGATTTGCATCAATCAAAATACTCATGTTACTGTCTCAAACAGATTATTGGGTGTCTGCCTCTTGAAAGCTAAGATAGACAATCTAGAGGACCCAAAAAGCCATTTTTCTGTTTAGATATGATGAACAGTTCCCTTGCAGTTAACTAAAGCACATGTGGGCTTGGGTGAATCACTAAGGATAGAAGTTGTCTGAAAAGATTATTCATGTAAGACAACCTTCTTGGACAATCTTTCAATAGAGATGATTGACTAGTAAACCACCCCCTCTGAGGCCAAAGGGGAGCCACCATTGTCATCCTGCTTTTTGAAGACGCCCTGAACTAGTTTATCACCACCCGAATCATAGAGAACGGGAAATGCGTGAAGGTCCATGTTTGACCAGTTCTGTAACATGCCAAGGGACCCAGAACCTGTGAGGAAAAGACCTCTATCTTTCTGCAGAGGGAGGTCACAAACATGTTTGCATTCAAGCTTTCCCACTAGCTCCAAATTTCTATACACACCAGTGGATGGAGAGACCACTCGTTGGGCAGTACTTGTTGCTTGCAGCGTAACTGAAGGGCAAGTAGGTTCCATTTCACAGAGATAAATTGTGGTAGAAGGTGGATTTCCCTCAGCTCTGCCCAAGATAACAGTACTGTACTTTTGCTGTGTAGAACAATAACTCTGATCTTGTGCCTTCCTGCTTTCAAATGTAAGCCAGTGCTGTTGTGTTTTGTGTAAAAACCACATCACACATCGCCATCATCAGCAACTCCTGAGCTTTATGGGCCTTGAGTACTGCTAACAGCTCCAGGCACTTTATGTCAAGGCAAGATTTCCTTTCTGACCATATCCCAAATAGGTGAAGGTACTTCATGGTAGCACCCTACCCGTCTTTGGATGCATTGGTGAAAAAAAAAGGTCCAGTACCCTTTCCTTCAATGAAATTCGCTGAGCTTTGCCAAAAAAAAAAAAAAAAAAGAGGATCTTCCCGCCATCCAGCTGGATCCAGCTGGCACTGAATCAGGAGAATATAAGTGGTGTACTAATCAGAAACCCTATCCAAATGATGGTTGAGATGAAACTGGAAATCCCTCATTTTTAACTGACCTAGGAAAATGAACTTCTCGAGAGATGCCATGGTTCCTACAAGCCTCATCTTTATATAAACCCACAGTGCTTTTATCTGCTGGAAACTCCCAAAAAGGCAAGGACGACTGAATTCTCTACTCTGATGAACGTGAATCTCTTCCAGTGATGCATTCCAAATTAACCAGTTGTCCAGGTATGAAAGTAGTCCCATGCCCAGAAGAGGCAGCCACTCAGAAATTGGAGCAATCACCCTGGTTGGTGAAGGCCTGAGGAGCTATTCAAAACCCAAATAACAGCCATTTAAATTGATAAACCTTCATATCACCCATAAACCAAAGTAGGCATCCATCATATCTGCCATAAATATCTAATCTTTCTTTCCAGCTGCCAGAACTGTACAAGGATTCTATATTGAAAACCTTGTGAGAACAGTAGTCTATACTTGATTCAAGATTGATACATCTGGATCTGGGCTCAAACCCACTGATGCCATGGGCACTAGAAACAGCCTATTGTAAAACCCATGGAAGGAACCTAAGACCTCCTGTATCACTTGCTTCTCGAAAAGATTTGCAATTTTTAATTTCAAAATGTGGAATTTAACTGATTTTCTGAAGGTAACTCAGGAAAGGTATGGAAAATCAATGAGTCTTTTTTGAACTCATACTTAGCCTCCTGTAAGACCAAACCCCCGAAGGGATTTTTTCTTATACAGAAAGAGGAAGAGATATGAGAAGAAGGAGGGATAGGTCAATAAAAAGAAACAACAGTTCTGCATGTGATTGGCTTCAAAGTGTCAAACTGTGCCGTAACTAGCCATCTGCTTCTAACACTATCTGAAAACTTGATAGAAATAAGAGAGCGCTTCTGCACATATGAAACTATCTGAACAGGTGAACACAACTGCTTCCTACTTTTAATAACAAAATCAGTAAACAGTTATCCTCTAGGGTACCATCCAAAATTGGTTTGTGCAAATAACTTGATAAATACTAAATAGGATTAAGGTACAGATGTCCCTAAGCTTCTCTTCCACCACAGACGATAAAATGCATATAACAGAATATGCAAAAGAAAGAATTTCAACCAAACTTTTGCAATCAACCATAACTAACATCTCTTTAGTAAACCAATTTTTAAATCCTGAATTTGACCACCGTCTTCTGCTGACATTCACCATGGTCTCTAGAATATAGGCCTGATTTACAGAAAGTTGGGTTAGGTAATTGACCTGTTTTTTTAAATCAAAGACCATGTCCCTAGGGGACAAAGCTATGTCAGCAAACAATAAATCGAACTAGTCGACCTGCCTGTACTGTAACATGAAACATCAATTTATTCACTTTGTATCTAACATTACTTGAAAACCGGATACATAAGTCATCTTTGGAGAGCCAGCATGACGCAATATCGATGAATAAGCATCTTTAATGATAACCAGTGGTAATTTCTCTTGGGACATTTCTGAAATAAGTTTCAAAAAATAAAATTGGATTGGGAAAGTCCTTATCCATCTTAGCAGCCTCAAAATCAATAACAATCTCACCAACATCCTTACTTTGTGAAGCACCACTCCTGAAGACTCAGATTGTCCCTTTGGTTTACTATTATAGTAGGCTATCCATTGCACCTGCACTAAACAGAAGTTGGTGACTCTTTTCAAAGCCTACCCCATGTTGTACTAGCCCCATCATTAATGCTACTAGTCAGCATTGGGAACTTGGTAGTAGGTGAGCCTACATTAGAAGCTACAGTATATGGCCACTGTTAGTTATCAGCCTGAGCAGAAGCAGCCAAAGGCTTATTGAAAAGCTTTGTGCTTGTCAACATAAGTGTAATATAGCATGTTACATTAACAATGATGCCACAGTAAGGTTGGGAATTATTGCTTACTGCAGTGGTAGGAGGGACGTGTGGATCCAGACTCCTAATCTATTGGATTTTTCAGGATCCAGTGGTCTAAAAGAGCATACTTGATTGCAGAAAGGCAATAATTTTTGCAGTAGAAGGATCTGGACCAAATTGAGAGATCGAGGCTTACAGGAAGCAGTCAGCTTTATAACACCCTGTTTACCATCAGGACTCGTACCAGATAGAACATCAGGGACCACTAGGCAAACCTAAGCTTGGGGTTTAGAGCAGGTCAGGTTAGACTAGAAACACTGCCACCTCCAGAAGGAATGTTTGCCTTCTCAGATTGTTTGAACAAATCAAACTTTTCCATAAACAGAAGAGCCCTTCGCATGAATTCGTTTAGACATTAGCCTGTCATATTCCCCCATAAGAGAATTGATAAGTTTTTGCATTTTAAACACCTATGGCTCAAGTCACATTGTCAGCTCTGACTTGTGGCACCAAAGGAATAAGGATCTATATCCTCAAGCAATAACCTAATTGAACAATAAACACATAAACACATTTCTAACCCCATTAGAAGACTTCCCTGATTATACTAAAAAACTGATTATTACTACTTTATCTGGAAATGCAGACTGCTATTAAAGAACATCTACAATGAATGCGAACAATTAGTATACTGAAGTGTAGGCCTATACTCACCATGTTAATAGCCTTACAGCACCATATAAGTGGCAATAGCATACTATGAGAGCAAGAATGTTTTAAGTGTGGGAAAAGTAGAAATTTCAATTGTTCAATTGTAATGAATGACAGAAACACAAGCTAGCTTTTAGGAAGAAGCATGTGAACGTTAGGTGAACTTCACAGAAATAATGGCAATGGAAAGGAAAGTATCTATGAGTGAATGTAATTATCTTGATTTAGAAAAAGAAAAAGGGGGCAGTGTAAAAAAGAACAAATGGCTCTGTGTATTTATATGTTAGGAGGTTATGGAATGAAATGGAATAAGCATAAATGGGTTCTGGCGGGCCATGTCTATGGGTAGTACATGATTTAAAAGGAAAATTTTGAATAGTTAGGAATGTTGTAGTGCACAGTGATGTAAGAATAAATTGATATGTATAATATATTCAAGAGTGGATTCGACATTAAATTTGAGAAGAAAATAGTAATATATATATATATATATATATATATATATATATATATATATATATATATATATATATAGAGAGAGAGAGAGAGAGAGAGAGAGAGAGAGAGAGAGAGAGAGAGAGAGAGAGAGAGAGAGAGAGAGAGAGAGAGAGAGAGAGAAATGATAAAGGATGAGGTAAAATTAAAGATATAGAATTGTTAGGAACTGAACAAGAAATCAGAGTTTGGGTATCACTTTAGTATAGGGTACAATTGTTGTTATAGGTACAGTACATAGGAAGGAGGAGGGATGGAAGTGCACTATAGAATATTGAAATGAGAAGTTTGATGAAGGAAGAAATTGGATTTTAGAAGTACAGTATGGTTGAAGGAATGACAGACAAATAATCTAAGAGCACATATAAGGGAGATTTGTATTTTGAGTGAGATAAAAGTGTCATTAAAGCATTTTGGTTTAGTAGTTGGTGTAGAGGGGGATAAATGCTGTAAGGTAATCACAAAAGAAAAAGTGCTAAGGTAGCCCATTCTGATTTCACCCTTACCCCTTTTGACAATGCTTGTACACACCACCACTGTTTATTTACATATATGGAAAGTAAGGTATGCTTCAATTTAGCATAATTACTCAGTTTTGTGTAGAATTAGATCTATTATTTAAACCTTGTATCAGAAGAGTAAGTTTTCTTCAACAAAATAACTTAGTTGGATTTATGTCCTTCAGATTCTTCTTGCGCTGCTGGACTTGTCAGCAGAGACGGATCGCCTTGCTCCAAGGTTAGTGAAATTGAACTACAAATATATCTTTTTGTGTTGTTCTCCATGATTTTTCAGTATTTAGCATTGTATAGCACATGTTCATAATTTTTTTTAATTAATTTTATTTAGGTAATAAAGTACATGTACAATCATGAAATGCAAGGTTCATTCAGCTTCATCATTATCTTAGTAATATTTAATTATCATAGTTTCACTGAACATCAGTATTATCGTTTTATAGTTTGACACATTTGTGATACAAACTCATTAGTGATATGGAGCCCTCATTCACTGTTTGAGTGCCTCCATACACAATTTCTGAAGTCATATTAGTGAAAAAGGTAAAGATGCCAAGAGTATGTAACTTAAAACGTCTTCATTACTCATTAGTATTGTTAGTAATGTGTTCTCATTATTTCACATAGTATGTTGGATACGACAGGAAGAGAATAAGGCTATGAGAGATGGTCAGTTATCATGACGTATGGGTCGTTATAAAAAGATTTTTTATATCAAAATTTTGATTTTGTAAAAAACCCATTAATCATATCACCTAAATCACAGTTTAGGTGGGAGGTCAAGCCAATGAAGAATTTCAGCCTTTGCTGAAGGTCCATTGGATCCAGTGCAGCAGATAAAGTAATGGTTATTACTGGTATAGGAAATGAAGCTTCAGGTAATACCACCAAAATAGTAGTAGAAAAATGAGAACTAAATTGATGAGACAGCAGGAATGCTTGAGTAAGCAACAGAATTATAGGAGGTGCCGTAGAAATCATCCAAAGAAGCATACGTTAAAGATGTGTGATACATAGAGAAATAACAACCAGAAGTTCCAAAACTATTGTAAGAAGGCATGATCATTGAAGGGGGTTGCATAGTAAGAAAATTTATTCCTGGTAAGTAGGAGACAACACTAAATGTAGTAACAGTGGTAAAAGGAGATTGTACAAGAGGAATGTTTGTTGCAACTCGAAGAAAAGAGGTAGTAAACAAACTGGCAGCACCTGAATAGTTGAATCCTCAGGCAAAGGGGAAATGGCAAGATAGGCAAATGGTGCAGCAGGAGATAGCTTCAAACTAGCTACCATGAGTGCAGCAACCAAGGCTAACCAATTGTTGTAGCAGAAAGTGCAGGAATAATTGAAACTGTGTACAACAACAATTGCAAAAGTAGAGCACATAGTCATGAATTGTAACAGTTACCTAAAGAAACAGTAGTGAAAGTGATGTAGGAAAGGTTATCACAGATCAGAAGGTATAGCAGACCCTGGTAAAGCAGGAATTATAGAGACAAATTATATAAATAGCTGATGATATTAAAGGAGCTATGACGTGAGGGAATCAACCCAAAGCTATTTGCCTTAGTTTTTCATCTTTTCTTGTCTCCTAGCACCTATAAACTTGAGGGCCTCATAGATGCTCTCAATCATTGACTACATGTGTAGCTATGCTTTGTTGTCCAGTTGACTTTTCCATCATGAGTAGTTTCTAGTCGTATTTACTTTGTCCTAAAAGTGAACTATTTCTGACAGACTTGTAACATCATCACGTGCAAAAGTGGTCATAAAGTCGAACTGTCGTAAGTTAACAGCTGCCTGCATCAGAAACTGTATCAACAGTCTGGCTCTTTAGTTTTGAAAATATATATGTACAAGTATTTTAGTTTTCATTAGTCATTAAGCAATATTTAACTGCAAAATTCATCCCATATTAACCAAAACTACAATGATATCTGTTCACTTATCAGAAAGCATCTCAATGAACTCTTTAGAATGAAACCATTTCATGCTATTTTATATGAAAAAAAAAAAAAAATAATTTCTAAAAGTATTGCTTTAGTTTAGTTATAGATGCCTAATTCTTGCAATGAATAAAAACTGGCTTTGTTATGTATCTAATAGGGTTAAATTGCAGACTAGAGAATTTTAAATGTGTGAGATTGAATAGATGTAATGTTTATGGTAATTTTCCTGTATTGGTTCTAAGGCCTGAACGTTGAAAGCTATCAGAAGGGATTTTTAAAATCTTATTTTAAACATAAATTCTCAATGCAAATTTTTAAACTATTCAGTAAAAATAAACTTATTCATATTTTCAAGCTAGTTGTTTTTTGATGTTTACAATACCAAAATTATATCTGAGAACATGTATTTTTTGGAGCTAACTTTTGTATGACAAACAGAATTTTAATGATAAAGTTCATTTCTATGAACATCCCCATGTCCATATTGCTTATTTTTCAAGGTTTTTTTTTCAACATTTACCCATAACATTTTGTTTAAAAAGCCCCTCGTAAAATAATGAGATATACTAGCAGTTAATGGCAAGAAACAAAGCATAGGGTCCTCATTGCTATTTTAGTTTTTCTATCACACCAGTTTGATGTAGCCTACACATCCTCTAGATAGTGATGAATAAGTTTTTATTGTGTTTTAATTTGTCTTTCTATGGATTTATTAGTAATTACTGCACAGGGATACCACTGTAATTTAAATTACCTCTTGTGAGGAGTGTGATTACCACATTTTATCACAGGGAAAGGATGTTTAAAGTTTGACTGCTAATGAAACTAGCTTTTAGTTCCAGGAGAAAATCAGAGAATACTAGGCTAGTTGTTTATAGCGGGGATGATGACAAATATGACATGCCAGCACCATTCTTTAATACAAACTTAACCAGCCAAGTTTTGATAGCGATGCACTTCAAAACTCTTGCCTTATTCAGCTTCTTTTGTTTAAACTCAGGTCAGTGATTCGTTGCTTGTAGGTGGTAATTCAGATCTTACCTTCCTGGTTCCTATACCTAACCTAACTTCTTAATCGGGTGTATTGGTAATAGTCTTTCATTCAGTAAGGGTTGTTATTATTATTATTATTATTATTATTATTATTATTATTATTATTATTATTATTATTATTATTATTACCTAAGCAACAACCTTAGTTGGGAAAGCAATATGCTAAAAGCCCAAGGGCTCCAACAGGGAAAAATAGCTCAGTGAAGAAAGGAAATAAGGAAATAAATAAAGGATATAAGAAGTAATGAACAATTAGAATAAAATATTTTATATAACATTAACAACATTAAAAAAGTCATTTCATATATAAACTATAAAAGGACTTATGTCAGCCTGTTCAACATAAAAACATTAGCTGCAAGTTTGAATTTTTTAAGTTCTACTGATTCAACTACCCAATTAGGAAGATCATTCCACAACTTGGTCACAGCTGGAATAAAACTTATAGAGCACTGTGTAGTTTTGAGCCACATGATGGAGGAGCCCTGACTATTAAAATTAACTGCATGCCTAGTATTACGAACAGGATGGAACTGTCTGGGAAGATCTAAATGTAAAGGATGGTCAGAATTATAACAAATCTTATGCATTATGCATAATGAACTAATTGAACAATGGGGCCAGAGATTAATATCTAGATCTGGAATGAGGAATTTAATAGACCGTAAGTTCCTGTCCAACAAATTAAAATGATAATCAGCAGCTGAAGACCAGATGGGAGAATAAATAAACATCAATGCTTAGATCCAGATGTTGAGGAGCCACTGTCCTTGACCTAATTACAATCATACTTTTGAGTTTTGTTAGGATTCAACTTCATACCCCAAAATTTGCACCATGCACTAATTTTAGTTGATCTCTATTAAGGGATTTAGCAACCCCAGATCTACATTTAGGAGATAGAATCGATGCAAAGAGAGTAGCATCATCTGCATATGCAACAAGCTTGTTTTTTAGTCCAAACCACATGTCATGTGCATATAGTATGAAAAGTAATGGGCCAAGAACACTACCCTAAGGAACACCAGATATCACACTCCTATACTCACTATGGTGCCCATCAGCAACAACTCAATGATATGTTACTTTAAAAATTCAATAATGATTCAAAGAAACGATCCACCCACTCCCAACTGTTTGAGTTTGAAAACAAGGGCTTCATGATTAACACGGTCAAAGGCAGCACTAAAATCATGGCCAGTTGTATGAAATTCCTGACCACAATCAAGGGATTTCTGTACAGCATTGAAGATTGTAAGAATGGCATCACATGCTCCAAGGTCTCTAAGAAAACCAAATTGTAAACTAGGGAACAGGTAAACAGATTATTCAGCTCGCATTTCAATCAAGATCCTGTTGCCGAGCCCCAAATTCTTCTCTTATTTTAGTTCATTCTGCTGGTAAATCCTTGTAAAAAAGAAAATTAATAAAACTGATTTCTTTGTCTTGTAAGAGCATTCAGTAGTATTTAATAAACTATAGACAATAGAGGGTGTCCTTAATTTCCTGGGAGATTAGAATTCCAAATTTTCTTCTGTCCAGAAATACAATGTTAATTCCAGTTAAAAGCTGGGTCACAGAAAGTCACAAAACATTGTACCCAAATTTTATAAAAGCGTGGAAGGTTAATTTGTTCCGTAACCGAAATACAAACCACGCTATTTACAGAGGGTTTACCTTTTAGCGCAGCTGAAATGGCGAGCCATTAGAATTTAACGAGGGTGTATTACCCCGCGCTAGTTAGCGGGGGGGTAGGGGAGTGGTAGCTAGCTACCCTTCCCCCCCCCTCACACAGATGAATGCTCACTTTCATATTTGGCTCGGACTGTGACAGACGTCTCTGTCTTGGTCCTCTCTTGGCAGCCATTGTTTGTTTTGTCTTTACTTAATCGCTTACTTTTCATTTACTCAATATATATGTAAACATGTTTTCATGTTTGTATATATATTTGAGTATAGGAATCAGTAAGTTTCCTTTTCAGAGTTGTGTGTGTAGTGTACGATATTTACGTAGAGTCCTCGGCAGTTAGGCCACCACGGCGTAATTTTATGGGTGGCGATCGAGTTTGACTTATGTCTTTCTCTCTCTCTCTCTCTCTCTCTCTCTCTCTCTTGAGGTCGTTCACCCTTTTACTACGTGTTACTACGCCCTTGTAGCTTCCTTTCCGTGTGGGGGGGGGAGGTTGCTACGCCGTACGTTTGTCTCAATTAGTTTATGAATCTAATTGTAGTTGTTTTTTTTTTTTCAGCTTGTAGAACGATTCCTTTCGGGGTTTTCGTTCTTTCTTTAGTGTTCATTCATTTTTAAATTACATAATTACATAGTTACATAATTATAATTGTTATAATTCTGTTTTGGTCACAGCTCTCCTTCCGTGAGTGTAAGTGGTTGTGAGGGCATGTGCCTGTTGTGTAATTCTTGTTTCCTTTCCCTCGGGATTCCTCTTCGGAGCCTTCCCGGGGGAATGAATGTGTACTAATGTTATTTGTTTTATTTTTTTACAGTTACCGATCTAGTTCGTTTCTGTAATATGGCAACGGTGTGAGCTGTCTTGTTGACTCCTGGGGATTCGGCTGTTGCTGCCTCCCCCCTTGTATTTTCGTCAGGGGCGTGTCTCCTTCTACTGGAAGTACTCCCGTGACGACGGACAGCTCTCCAGTTCATTTTAGAACTCTCAGGAGGCTTGCCTCCTTGGGCGGGTAACTTTCCTTCCGAGGGAAGTTTTTCCTGTCCAGGCTTGAGTTTTTCCCCTTTTGGGGGGTTCTTCTCTTGCCTTTTTTTCGTGCGACTATGCTCTTGGTGCTGAGCGATCACACCTGCAGTTTCGCTCAAGGGGCTGGGCAGTTGCAGGAGCTCCTTTTAGGTCACTGGCTGACCAGTCTCTTCTACGAAGTGTTTCTCTTTCGTTCGCGAGAGAGTACACTCATAGAGACTCCTCTTCAGAGGATTCTTCTGTTGCTGTTGCTGTTGGCCTCCCTCGCCGTAAGGCCCACCGTCCGCCTCGTCGTAAGGGCCTCTCATCTCCCTATAAGGGTGCTTGAGGCGCTTTTTTGAATCTCCGTTTGCAGCCTACAACTCCTTTTTCTTGATCTTCCGCCTTGGTGCAGATGGACAGCAGTCTGATCTCATCTTTCGACGGGCAACGGTCTTCCCGACGGACAACGGTCTTCCCGACGGACAGCGGTCTTCCGACGGACATCAGTCTCCCGTCGGACAGTGATCCCTTCGGGGCAAAGGGTTGCCTCCCACGGGGGTTCTTCCCTTGCCTGTCAGGGTTCCCCTGCACGCCCTTCTGCTGTGTTCTCTCCTGCTCCTGCTCACTGTTAGCGCACAGGCGCTCTCCTGCTCATCAGCGCTCTCCTGTTCGTCAGTGCTTTCATGATGATCATCCCTGCTGTTCCTGTTGGTTCCTGTTACGCCCCCTGTGTGCCCACGTTCGCCCTCGCGATCTAGAACTTCGGTTCAGGTCGGGGTCAAGGACTCTTCTTCTATGCGCAGGCTTCCACGCGTAGCCTTCTGCTCGTCAGCGATCATCAGCTCGCCAGCGATCATCAGCTCGCCAGCGATCATCAGCTCGCCAGCGATCACCTGTCTCTCGGCGATCTCCGGATCGCCCGCGTGTGTTACAACCGGCATGCCAACGTTCTCCAACACTTCTGAAGGAACATGGTTCGCCAGCTACTAGCTCACCTGTGCATGCTGCTCACCATCGCGCGATCACCTACCTGCGGATGCTGCTCGCCATCGCGCGACCCTCAACTGTGGATGCTGATCGCCATCGCGCGACCGCACACCTGTGGATGCTGATCGCCATCACGCGACCCTGCGTATGCTGATCGCCATCGCACGACCCTGCGCATGCTGATCACCATCGCGCGATCGCCTACCCTGCGGATGCTGCTCGCCATCGCGCGACCCTCAACTGCGGATGCTGCTCGCCATCGCGTGATCGCCCACCTGCGAATGCTGCTCGCCATCGCGCGACCGCCCACCTGCGCATGCTGATCGCCATCGCGCGACCCTGGCATGCTGATCACCATCGCGCGACCCTACGCATGCTGATCGCCATCGCGCGACCCTGGCATGCTGATCACCATCGCGCGACCCTGCGCATGCTGATCACCATCGCGCGATCGCCCACCTGCGCATGCTGCTCGCGATCGCTCACCTTCGCATGCTGCTCGCCAACGCACGATCGCTCACCTGCGCATGCTGCTCGACCATCGCGTCGGCATGACACAACGCGCCATTGCCAACCTGCGCGTTAGCGCTCACCAGCTCACCACTGATCGCCTGTTGATCCATATCGCCAGCGGTCTTCCTCGCCCACGCGGCAGCGCGTTTCCTCGCCATCGCGCTAACGATTGCGTTCGCCGCCTCGGACTCGCGCTCGCGCTCATTCACCTGCCCACCCTCACGACCGCTCGCCTGCGCGACCGCTCGCCCGCGCGACCGTTCGCCTGCGCGCCTGCGCGACCGCTTGCCTGTGCGCCCGCGCGATCATTCGCCTGCGCGACCGCTTGCTTGTGCGCCTGCGTGATCATTCGCCTGCGCGCCCACACGCCCACGTGCCTGCACGTCTACGCTCATGCGCGTCCGCGCCCATGCTCTCCAATGTTCGCCCGCGCGCGAACCAACGGTTTTCCATCGCGCGGACGGATGGTGTTCCGTCGCTCGAACCTACAGTGTTTCTTCGCACAAACGTCGGCTTATTTCTTGCAGTATCCATTGCTCGTCTATGGGTTATCGCTCGCCGACCACCAGCTCTCGCCCTTCCTACAACGCTCGCCCTCCTTCTGCGCTCCTTCGCTCACCTTCATTTGCGTTCCTGCATTACCGCGCATGGGCGCTTCCACGTTTGCCCATGCGTAAATCTTTGAATTACCGTCGCGCGAGCTCCAGGGCGATTGCGACCACGATTCCCAATGGGGTTTTCTCAGCATGGCCAGCCTGGCGAGTTCTTCTGGAGCTTATTTCCAGAACACGGCCTCACCCCGTAAACGCAGAGCATGGCACTTGCAAGAATAGGAGAAAATTAAAGGAGATCTGAGCAACACTCCTCTTTCCTGACCCTGGGTTAGCCCTTCCCCGTCATTCCCTGGAAGGATTTTTGGCGGGGGGGCTTTCCGTTCGAGATTTCTCCATCGGACAAGGGGTGACTGCTTACCCCTTCCTCTGGGAGCTTACCAGGTCCTTTCCCTCCTCGGTTACGGCCCGAGGTTTGGTTCAAGGAAGCTACAGGAAGATCATGGGTACTTTCCTCCTCTCGAGCTCAGGCACCTTGGCCTTTCATCGTTAAGTATCTAACTTGCGGACAAGTTCGATGTTGTACCATCTGGACGCGCTGACTGAGGGCTTCCTTCGGGTGTCTCATCTGTGGAGGTCGACGACCTCAGACACCCTTCCATCCTTGAGAAGAGTTGGTTTGTGCCCAAGGACAGAGACTTAGACAGCGGCTGTGCGGAGGAAATCGACTTCCGGTTTCACTCCTCCAAGGCGCTTTCTTCCAGACTCTGCAGGGCTCCAGCGCCCTTTTCTTTCAACCACGTCGGCCTAAGTTATCGGCTACGACAACTGGGACAAGGTGTCCAATTGCAGTTTCCTCCTGTCGGGAGACTCCCCCGGGGGGGCATGGTCCTAAAAGGAGTTCACGAACTCTAGGATTGCAGGTTTTTCGCTGGGAGGATGCTTAAGGTTACTCATCCGAATGACAGCTTCCCGATGCCCATTCCCGCACAATCTCTGTGATCAGCCAAGGATATCGCGCCTGCCGTCTCTGTCAGCGAATTCAGTGTCTCTGAACCTCTATGCCATAGCGTCAGCAAGAGTTGCCCGGTTGGGCAGAATGATCCATACCTTAGGCGAAGGTCTTCCTTAGGATCATCGACGGCTTCACCCCCGGCCTCCTCAGTTGATCCTTTCTTGTAAGGAAGGATCTGAGAGGGGATGTCCGTAGTCGACCTCTCAGCCCTGATCAAGTTTTTCGACCAAACTTCGGCCAGCGTAGACCAGCAGAATCGATCAGACTGGTAATGAGGCGACAGGACTCCTTAAACCTTTGATCGGAAGGACGGGTACTTTCAGTTTCCATTCCATCCATCTTCTAGGGTGCTCGTCGAATTCAGCCTAGACTGCAAGTATTCCTGCTTATGATGCAGTGTGGCTATCCCGCCGTGGCATAGCAGGTTTGTTTCCCCAGAGAACTCTCCCTGCCTTCCTCTTGGCCGCTCAGGTGCAGGCTTCCGCCTCCTTTGCTGTTTGGAGGGCTGGTCAACTCCGGTAGGCTCGGGTTCGATCTTCTTCAGCGCCGGGACAAGCTTCCGGATGCTTACCATGAGTGTGGGCTCATGGTATTTTGCTTGGAGCCTTCTCTTCCTCTGCCTCAACATCTGGAGTATCTGGCCCTGATATTGAGTCAATGGCCTTACCACGTTGGAAACCCCGCTTCTCGTCCGTCCAGCGAGGTTAAGCAACGTCGGTTCTGGTCGGTACTTGGATGGGTGACCGCCTGGGGACGCCAGATTCTGTTACCACATCCTCCGAGCCTTCCTTTCAGTTGACTGTGGCAAGACTGAGGAGAGTCGCAGTACCTGTTCTCAGTCGAGCAGAGCTTTCAGCCCTACCTTGGAACGTTTCCTAGTTCTCCTTTCCTCATTGACCCGTCTATAGTCCGAACGGTCGCCTCAGGATAAGTTCCATGTGAGGCGGTCCAAGTTCCGGTGGCTTCAGGCAATGTTTAACCGGACTTCCTGGCCCCTATGGGACTAGCGGAACTATTAGACCTGCAATGGGTGTTGACCTATGGAACCTCTTGATGGTAGTGGATATTCTCGTCCTTTCCCCACATTCTTGATGCTGTTCTCGGACTCGTCAAAGGAAAGGGGGGGGGCATGTTCCGGTCCAGGCCTATGGTCAAGACCTGAAGGATACCTCTCCATCATTCAGGCAGGCTTAGGGGCCTTAGTCTGGCCCCTCTACAGATCCTACAGCTCCTGCCGAGTCGCCCCGTGCGCGTCGACTTCATGATTCTGGCGTGTTCTAACCAGCAGGGGACGCATTTTCACACCTTCACATCTTGCAGTAGAGATACCGGGATGATTGAGATTCTCTCAATACCACCATCGGCTCTCTCATTCCAGGCAGGGGAATGTTCTCTCCGACTATCCGAGCAGAGCCTCGTAGAGAGAGTGTACCTGGGGGTCTTTGACCTTGGGTAACCAGCAAGTACTGGTCTGGGGGACCTGATCGTGACAGCTTGGAACCTCAAGCTTCCGCTGTTCTTCCCCCCAGTCTCAGACCCCCGAGACTCTGGCCAGATGTATTCTGGTGATGGTGGGACAAATTCGACGCCTGCGTCTTCCCTCCTTTTTGTCTGTGGACAATGGGTCTCAACAAGACCAGGTTGTCTGTCAACCTTTCAATGGGAGAGCTCCACTGGGACTATGCGCAGAACGGTTTCTGGACCCTCTGCTTCCCCTGACGGAACTCCCGGGAGAGCTTCTCCCACGGCGCAGACTACTCAAGCAACCACACTGCGACATCTCTCCCGAACCGGGGCGTCGCTTCGGCTTCATGCCTGGAGACACTACGCCTCCTCCTCAAGAAGAGACAACCCGCTACAGTCGATGTACGGAGGTCGCGTCATCTGCGATAGTCATCCACAGGGGTCTTCCAGGCAAAGTGAAGAGTCTAAGGTGGTTGGTGCCGTGGGAGATATACCTCTTCCCTTGAGGCCTCTTCTCCAGCAATAACGGTCTTATTGCCTTTCGGCGGGAGGAAACTCCTTTCCGCTCTCGGCGATGAAGCCTGTCGCTCAGCCTTTCCCTGACCTTCAGGCTTAAAGGAATAACTTTTTCCTGCCCGCTGGATCTATCCTCGCTCATGCAAAGCTACGATCGTCCCTGCCCTAGTCGGAGGAAGACCTCCAACTTGGAGCATGGCTCGGACTTTTAGTCCTTTAAGAGATCTTCTCAAGACCCTTTACGACAGGCCTCGGATTGTATTCCGCCTTGGGTCTCCTGCTCACTCTGGCCACGGCCAGTGTGTAAGCAATCTTCTTGGTCTCTTACGACTCCCCCCTTTCTAAGGAAGAGGGGAAGGCAACATTCAGGTTCGCTCCTGAGTTGTTGGCTAGACTCAGAATCTGGGGGTCCCGGCCCTTCGGTCCAATTCATTCAAGATTTCGAGTCTCCATTCTGTATCTGATGTCCCAAGACCTTCTCTTTCTTGCCAGTAAAGGAATCGAGAGGTTAGCGCTGGGAACAGCTGCAGTTTGTCCTCAGTTGCAGCCGATTTGGGAGCACAAGGAGGACATGGGGGAAAGTCACCAGTATACCTCTTCAGCCCGCACTCAAGGACATTCATCTCGACCTGTCTCCAGACCCTCCCCCGTCACGTCGTCCTACAGCACAATGTTGGATACATCGCAACGTCCCTCGCCTTCGAGTAATACTACTCTGTGACGCAGGTGCTACAAGCTGGAGTCTGGAAGCCTCTAATGACCTTCGCAGCCCGCTTCCTGCAGGGCGTGACCCACAGGAGTCTCGATACGTTTTCTATCGCTCTGTGGTGGCTACACAACAGCTGGTCTAACCTCAGGCTCCTTTTTGGACAGATAGCAGAAGGTTGAGGGCATTGTTATCAGGTTTTAGTCTGCATGAACGAAAGAAGTATGTCTGGCTCTTATTTCTTTCTTCATCATCCCCTCTACGGGGAAGCAGCATCCTGGTCTCTGCATAGCTGACCTCGAACCTCTGCAGGTAAACCATGCTTCCTTGTGTTCCGAATATTGAGTCAATACTGTCGCGTCCCCCATACCCTGACGAGGTGGTATTGGGAACGTCCTAACCCAGAGTTCCTTTTGGAACTCCAGGTCAACTGCTTAGGACGGGTCACACTTCTTCCTTCACACACAAGCTTACGTAGGCCACATGGTTCCTTGCGGAGCAAGGAACTTGTGAGGTGCAGGGACTCCTTTTCTCGAGTGCGACTCACTCGGATTCTGAGTCCCTGGGTAAAGCCAAAGCCAGTATGGCTGGGGACTTTCCACCCTACCTAAGGGGTAAGTCACCCTCTGTAAATAGCGTGGTTTGTATTTCGGTTACGGAACAAATGACAAATTCGAAGATAATTTGTATTTTTCCTAACCATACAAACCTTAGCTATTTACACATATTTGCCCGCCAGCCCTGTCCCCCAAGACAAGTCCTACCTCTAAGTGAAAGTGAGCATTCATCTGTGTGTGAGGGGGAGGAGGGGTAGCTAGATACCACTCCCCTACCCCCCCCCCCTGCTAACTAGCGCGGGGGTAATACACCCTCGTTAAATTCTAATGGCTCGCCATTTCAGCTGCGCTAAAAGGTAAACCCTTTGTAAATAGCTAAGGTTTGTATAGTTAGGAAAAATACAAATTATCTTTGAATTTGTCATTTTAGCAGAAATCTTTCTTTGGAAAGAGTCGTAGTAGTGGCACCTCCGTGGCGTACCATTTTGGTATTTGATGAACATTATCTCAAAGAATCTTGGTTTTTTATCGAGGCCTCTAGGTTCTATAGTGGCTGCTGGCGATGCGTTCTTTCAACTTTCTTGAGTTCAGTTAATTTATAATTTTATCATTCCCAAAATATTTCAAATACCCTTAGAAAAACAGTCTAGAGTAACATAATTCAAATATGATTTGTTACCATTAATCTAGACCAGTTAAGTCTAGCATTTTAAAGATTTTATACTTTGTTTTAATTCAATGATACTTTTATCCATTTCTTTCACTGGCACCCCACCTCCATCAGAGGTGGGAGTCAGCAATAGGAACATCAGGGGAGGTTCATAGAAATAAGTGGAATTTTAATAATAAAATTTGCTATTGGATGAAGGGTACACAACTTTTTTTCCACAGCGTGTTACTCCAGAATAGCTTCGATTACAAGTGGGTAATAGTGTCTTCTATTTATGCTAAAAAAAAATGGATAAACTGCAAGTAGCTAGAGCTTCAGGATACACTAGAATATATAAAATCTATAGAGGATTGCTTGTTATTCATTTTTATTTTTCATTGGAAATCATTCGTCCTTTGTTTAAACAATTCTTTAATAAGGCTAAGCTTTTTATCTGAGGTGCACTAAATAAAATGTCTGTTGCTCATGCACTTTTCTACATTTTTCTCTTTTAACTACTTCATTGACATAAATTAAATGCAATACAGTATACAGCATAACATATACTCATGTACTAAACACATTTGTGAATAATGTATTTTGCATAATTGTGACAGATTGCTCAGTAATACTTTTATCCAGGGACAACCAAGTCCTTTAGATTTACTGTACGGTGTTATGAAAGGAGTATGGACCATTGAATGATGTACATATTTGCTAATGCAGTGAAGACGTTTTTGTAAATAAGAATAAAAATAATAGATTAAGTCGAAGGAACTGATCACCAACAGTTGGATTGCTTATGAACTTTTAAAAAGAATCAAACACATAGCTGTAATACTTATTAAGTACATATCTTTTCAATTATGCTTGCTTATAGATTTGATATCATCAGTTCTTATATGATTATTTAAATATCATCAGCAGAATTTCAAGTGCCAACTTACATATTAATTCTAATTGTGTTTTTATTTGCTTTCTACCTGTACTGTCTAAAAACAATTTTACAAGGGATTTTCAATATTTTGCTTAATTTTGTAATAAAGCTGATACTTGTTTTTTATATTTGCTTTGCATTTCTCTCTCTTTTGAATGTTACAAACCCTTTGAAAGATTACATCACAGCATTTGCCATTGCTAACAATTGAAAAGCATCGTAAAGGTACTGTATATTTTTTATTGCATTTTAATTTTTGATTTCAAGCAAAAGCTTATTGTGTGTAAGTTTGATATTATGCTTATTAATTGATAGTAAAGACTTAAGTATAGATATATGAGTTTTAAAGAAAGAGTACTTGTGTATATTCATCATCATCATCTTCTCCTACGCTTATTGACGCAATGGCCTCTGGTAGACTTCGCCAGTCGTCTCTATCTTGAGCTTTTAAATCAATCATTCTTCATTCATCATCTACTTCATATTTCATAGTCCTCAGCCATGTAGGCTTGGGTCTTCCAACTCTTCTAGTGCCTTGTGGAGCCCAGTTTAAAGTTGTGTGAACTATTTTCTCTTTGGGAGTGCAAAGAGCTTGCCCAAACCATCTCCATCTACCCTTCACCATGATCTCATCCACATATGGCACTCAATTGATCTCTCATAGTTTCATTTCTAATCCTGTACAGCCATTAACTCCCAATATTCTTCCGAGGGCTTTGCTCCCAAAGTTACAAATATTTTGGGATATTTCATTGTCATACCACGACTCTTGTTCATACAGTAACACCAATCTCACTAAACTAATAGATAGCCAAATGTTTATTTGCAGTTTCAGGTTATTTGATTTCCAAATTTTACTTAACCTATCCATTGGCTGATTTGCTTTTTTTTTTTTTTTTTCAATCTTTCACTAAACTCCAATTCTTAAGACCCTGTGTTAGAGGTCATAGCTCCTAAATATTTAAATGATTCTACCTCATTAAACCTTTCTCATTCCAATGGAATCTCGTCTTCCATTGCATATTCCATTCTCATCTTTGTCTTCTCATTATCATAAGCCCAATTTCATGTGTTATTCATGCATTCTGGTAAGCAAGCATTGCAAATCCTGTGGTGTTTTGCTTATAAGGACAGCATCATCAGCATACTCTAGGTTAGCTAATTTCCTATTACCAATCCAGTAAGTATGTTAAGTAAAAAGTATTAAAGGCTTTAAAATTCATGTTAGCCTATTTTTCAAGAGCTAATGTACATAGCATTATCTTCAATGAAATACTAGGATAATATACCTATAAATGACCAGACAATGCAAAATAAAATCTGCTTGTTATTCCTCATAAATATATAGTGAAAGTGGAGATTATGATTGTTCATATCATCAAAGGAAATGGCCAAATTTAATGGTAAACTTCCCGAGGAAAAATATTTATGCAATTCTTGAAAAAGAATACAGTGAGAAAATATATAACCGTGTTAGGAAAAGGATGCCTACGGGATCTGGCGCAGTTTGCACATACTGTATAGAAAAAGTCCATTTTATCCATGAAGGAAATTATTTTTCATTAATGAAACTATTTCAAGCAGGAAATACAGACATTATACTACCCATAAATGCAATAAACTGAATTTTGAAAATTTCAACCCTAGGTCATGAGTCTCTCCTCTTAACGCAGGTTGAGAATTTAGAGTATATTTGCCATAAATTTTGTGAAATTTCTTCCAAATAGCAGAAAGTTGGGTTCTTTTATTCACTAAAGAAACAAAAGATGACTATGGCTGACACTGGGTGGCTTTAATTGCTCTTTGAATTTGTGCTCTGCATTTCTTGTAAGTTATGATATTTTGTCCTGAGCAATTTCTGTGGCACCTTGTTAATGCAACCCTTACAGTTCTATGTAACACCTGAAATTCTGGAGACCAAGGGACTGGACTTAGATAGAACAGACATGTAATTTTTTGGAATGGAATGCACTCCAGCTGTGTGAAGAGTTCCATTGAGTTGATCCATGGTATCATCAACATTTTGGAAACCATCTGCATTACCTTCTACCTCAATTATTTCTTTGAAATTATGCCAGTCGGCTCTTATCCAAGCACTATTGAGTTAATATTGCTTATGGGAACATAGTTCAGATTCTTTTAACCAAAAGGTATCTTTATATAGCTAGTCACCTATGTAGGTGTAGTCCAAACTCAAGCTTTATCTTTTTAGTATAGCCTATCTTGCCATCTGAGAGCTCTAGGAGGGAATGATAAATACTGTAATTGTAAGGTTTTATGCTTTAATGGAAGCCTGGCATGGTTTTGAAGCAGCAAGAGAGTATCATTTTTTCTTGGTAGGATTCAAATTTGTTGTTTCCCACCCCTTGATGCAGATCAAATAGGAGGGGTACTTTTCCTTACATTCTTAAACCATTAAGAACATCAAACTTTCAGGTAATTGGAGTACATGTGGATCTGTTTTTGAACTGAAAGTCTCCAGTCAATGTGGGGATGAAGCTATTAATTTTCATTATTATTATTGTTATTATTATTATTATTATTATTATTATTATTATTATTATTATTATTATTATCACTACTAGCTAAGCTACAATCCTAGTTAGAAATGCAGGATGCTATAAGCCCGATGGCTCCAACAAGGTGAATAGCCCAGTGAGGAAAGGAAACAGATTTGTAAGTAGTATGTTGGTCAGGGCACCAGCCTCCCATTGACATACTACCGTTAGAGAGTTATTAGGTCCTTTGACTGGCCAGACAGTACTACATTGGGTCCCTCTTTTTAGTTACGGCTCATTTTTCCTTTGCCGACACATACACCGAATAGTCTGGCATATTCTTTCCACATTCTCCTCTGTCATCATACACCTGATAACACTGAGATTACTAAACAATTCTTCTTCGTTCAAGGGGTTAACTACTGCACTATAATTGTTCATTTGCTACTCTCCTCTAGGTATTATTATTATTATTATTATTATTATTATTATTATTATTATTATTATTATTATTACAAGCTAAGCTACAACCCTAGTTGGAAAACCAGGATGCTATAAGCCCAAGGGCCCCAACAGGGAAAATAGCCAAGTGCAGAAAGGAAGCAAAGGAATATATAAACTGCAAGAGGAGTAATAAACAAAATAAAATATTTCCAGAACAGTAACAACAATAAATTAGATCTTTCATATATAAAGTATGAAAAGTTAAAACAAACATGAAGAAGAGAAACAAGAAAGAATAGCATGCCTGATTATACCCTCAAGCAAGAGAACTCTAATCCAAGATCGTGGAAGACCATGGTACAGAGGCTATGGCTCTATCCAAGTCTAGAAAACAATAGTTTGATTTAGGAGTGTCCTCTTAGAAGAGCAGTTTACCATAGCTAAAGAGTCCCTTCTACCCTTACCAAGAGTAAAGTAGCCACTGAACAATTACGTTGCAGCAGTTAATCCCTTGAGTGAAAAGGAATATATTGGTTATCTTAGCGTTGTCAGGTGTATAAGGAATGAGGAGAATGTGTACAAAATAGGCAAAATTGTTTGGTGTATGTGTAGGTGGAAGAAAAATTAGCCATAAACAGAGGGGGATAAAGTGTAGGACTGTCTATCTAATCAAAGGACCCATTATCTCTAGCGGTATTATCTCAATGGGTGACTAGTGCCTTAGCCAACCTAATACATAGTATTAAACAGGACTTTGAACTGAAGAGGCACAACCCAAATCTTTTGCTACAATTTCTGTGATAACAATCAGGCAGGTTAGAGTTGGCAATAACAAATAATTGTATAGAAATAACAGCAATACGGCTCAGCTGTGATGTGCTATGTAGTTTAGGCTTCGGTTTATAGCCAAGTTATTACAGTCAGTATGTAGGCTGTATAGTGAGGAGTTTAAGGATCCCTGTGGGGATATATAAATATTAAATATATTTATCTATCGACCTATCTATCAATTTATCTATCTATGTATATATATATATATATACAGTATATATATATATATATATATATATATATATATATATATATATATATATATATATATATATGTATAGTATATAATTATGAAATGTCCAGTTTTAACAAAAAAATTCTGGTCACATTACATATGTAGTTGCTAATTCAAAAGTGAAACGTGGTCATAAGCAGAAGAATGTTTTCTCTTGATAAAACTGAATAAAGTAAATTCTTGTAAAATATTAAAAAAAAGACAACAGGAAAATAATGTTTGTGCTTTCAATATCACAGTTTAGTGTACTAGAATAGAGAGATTTTTTCTTCATGTAAGCCTAAGTATAGTTAATTTTACAGAAATTATGCCCCCATTGCTAAAATGCTAGAAAACATTTGTTTCTGGTATAAATCATATTATTTCAGTAGGCAATGAGATGTACAGTATCATAGATTTTTTTATCTACAATGCTTTGTTTTCTTATTCCATCAGTATGAAATATGGTCTACCATTAATTCCTGAAGCTGATTCCTGTCGTACAGCTTCCAATGCATTAACCTTGATAGCAGAAGCAAAACCTCCAGCCTTTATTACAACTATGGCACGTGAAGTGGCACGTTTTAATGCCCTTCAGCAAAATGCTCAGAGTCTACAGTTAAATATTCACAACACTGTTCTCCATCGTGCTAAAACTGAGATTCTTCGAGTGATGGAATACCTGATTGTACATAAGAGGTGTCATATTATGGATCTTATGGTGGAGGTAGGTGAATTGTAATTTTAAACTTTTATTTATTTAGACGTGCAAATGTTACTGTCACTGGTGCTGATTGTAAAAAGAAGTAAAAGAAATACCGGTATATGAAAGCTTTATGGTGGCTAATTACCTATGGCTGGTGCATTTGAGATATACAGTAAATAATTTTGGTTAAAGTACTTTTGACTCAACTTCCAATCTCATGTATTGATACAAATCACTTGAAGGATTTAAGTCACATTGTGACTCTCTCTGATACAAATAATTAAATTGTGAATATTGGTCATGTTTATTAAATTATAAATTGCTTTACCAAGTTGGTGGTTTTTCCCATTAGAAATTAAGTCTATTACTTTTTGATAAAGAGGACCATTTTTTCATTTTTGAAGGTAATGGATATTGTACTACATTGCGTTGATCCTGGTCATCTCAAGAGTCGAGGCTTAAATGAAGTGTTCCCATCCATATGTGGTTTCCCTCAAGTCTCTCACTGTCCACACACGAGACGAATTGCAACCGGAGCCAAAAATGGTAGTATTGCAATGTATGAATTAAGAGCTTCAAAATGTCAAGTAAGTGTTCATTACAGTTATTTCTAGTAATTTTGTGTAATTTCTTACTGTTAGATATTGCATTTTCCAAGCTTATGTTAAGGTTATTTTCCTGGCTGCCCAATGTAAACCAGATGAGAATTTGAGTGCCTAAGTGAACATAAACTTCTTTAATTTTTCACTTTTAATATACTGTATCAGAACAGGTAAAACTTGGAGATATTGTACTGGGCTGTGAAAGTCCTACTAAAAAGATTATAATAAAACCATCAGGAACAGTAATGCAATAACATCCTCACAATGATAATTCAAATTACAGTTCTATCTATGTGCAGTAATTATTAACAACTCCAGAGGAAGACAACTTGAAACACAATAAAACTTATCACAATCAGGAAGAGGTGTAATTCAAACTGATGCAGCAGAGAAACTGAAATAGCAAAACTTCTTGCCATTAACAGCTAGAGTTTCACATTACTTGTGTCTATTGAAAAGAAGGAAAATGGGAAATTGTTTCTAATTTTTGGGGGCAGATGTCAATAAACTAAGCTTCTGGAGAATAAACAATATGAACATCAGGAAGGATCATTGAAATAATTAATCATATATAGCCATAGCTGTTATAGTAGCAATAAATTCCAGATACACAGATATTATACTACTTATACCATGCAAATTTTGATGTTAAATTACCATGCAGTATAGGAGCTCATCTTTTTGCTTTTGGGAATATTAAGGTATTAAAGTGTATTTAAATATTCAGTGTTTATTGTAACTCTTAGCTTTATTATTTATGAAAAATATGTTCAAGATATCCAACAAGGAAAGCAGGAAAAAACTTTTAAATTGTAAATATTTACTTCTTTAATACTACTCTGTTTACAGTAGCTTTGATTTACATGAAAGTTGTTTAAAAATACATTCATGTAATTAAGATTCGTGAAATTGTAGTTCTTTTTTTTTTTAGAAGAATGAGGAGCAATTGCTATAGGTACATTCCATGGGCCCATGGCTGCTGAATTCCACCAAAAATGTCAATCAAAACCAATGATTTATTATAGTAATTTAGTAGTTTATTGTATACAAACCAAATTCTACTGCTAAGTATGGTACATATTATCACGAAGGACATCCTTTGGATTACATTTTAAACTTTTTCCTGGTTACTTTTATTCATGTCTAAATTGTAGCATTGTAATAAGGATGAGAATTTTATTTCTACATTTCACAGATGATACCTGCTCATGGAACTGCGGTAACTGCCCTTTCATTTTCTCCTGATGGCAAATACCTAACTTCTTACTCAATGGGTGAAAATAGATTATCATTTTGGCAGGTTAGTACTGTTCTGAATTTGATATTACATACAGACAGTACTGTACATACAGTAATTATATATACATACATACAGTACGTACATACATTATATATAACAACATCAACATCAACAATAATAACAAATGCAACCTCAAACATACACACACACACACACACACACATATATATATATATATATATATATATATATATATATATATATATATATATATATATGTGTGTGTGTGTGTGTGTGTGTGTGTGTGTGTGTGTGTGTGTGTAGAAATCACGAAAGCTGACACGTGATGAATATAAAATGTATTATAGCCACGAAAGGAAAAATGAAAAAGACTTGATTGGAGTTAGTACTTTCATCCACTCAGGACATTATCAAACTCAGCAATGGAAATACATATACAAAGACATCGTATTTATACAGGAGAAGGGGATCCAACAGCTGTCAGTTTCTTAATAATTCCGGAGAAGTCAGATTTTAGATAAAAGGATAATACTGGATTAACGGAAAACAGACCTGGACTTAGCTGTTGGATCCTCTTCTCCTGTATAAATACGATGTCTTTGTATATGTATTCTCATTGCTGAGTTTGATAATGTCCTGAGTGGATGAAAGTACTAACTCCAATCAAGTCTTTTTCATTTTTCCTTTCGTATATATATATATATATATATATATATATATATATATATATACAGTATATATATATATATATATATATATATATATATATATATATATATATATATATATATATATATATATATATATATATATACATATACATATACAGATACATATATCACACAGTTTTTACTAGTCCACTGAAGAACAAAGGCCTCAGACATGTCTTTCCACTTGCATCTATTTATGGTCTTTCAATAGCTGGAAATTTTCTCAGTCCGTCAATGTATCATCATCTTTTCCTACCCCTGCTTCTTTTGCAATCTTAAGGGACCCATTCTCTGGTTCTTAATGTCCATATATTATCTATCATTTTCATTATATGTCTGGCCTATGTACATTTCTTTTTCTTGCATATTGTTAGAATATCCTTTACTCTAGTTTTCTTATGTATTCATGTTGCTCTTATTTTGTCTCCTAATGTTATTCGCATCATTATTCTTTCCATTACTCTTTGAGTTGTAACTAGCTTATGTTACAAGGCTTTAGTAAGGCTCCAAATTTCTGATACACAAGTTAATACTGGTAGGACCATCTGATTTTAATTTTCATAATCTCATTTTGTTTACCAAAAGTTCTCTATCCCATGCTAATCCTTCTTTTAATTTTGATCTCATGTCCTAGGGAAACACTTACTGTCTGCAAATCTTAAGTTGTTAAGGTAATCCCCTTTAATGTTAATTCCTACGTTTTCCTAATCTAAATTTTTAAAAACTTCATCTAGCCATGCTGTGAATAATTAAGGCATTATGAGGTCTCCCTGTCTAACTCCTTTCTCTGTTAGAATTTTCTAACTCTTTTTGTAGTTTTATGACTGTTTTACTCCCTGTATAGATATTTTCAAGTGTTTTAATATAAGATTCATTCATGCCTTGTCTTTGAAGGGCTTACATTACTGCTGAAGTTAGGGCACAGTTAAAACCTTTGTCATAATCTATAAATGCTATACATAATGGTTTGTCATACTCTGTTGCTTTTTCCATTAGCTGCTTAATTACATGGATATGGTCAGATGTTGAATGTCAGCTTCCAAAGCCTGCCTGCTCTCTTGGTTGATTAAAGTCTATCTTTCTCTCTATGTGGCCAAATAAGATCTTTTGGATTGGGATGTTTTTATAAATTCCCATGGTCCGTCAATTGAATTTCCAAACTTTAACACATGAATCATGTGCATCCCAATCTTCAGCCATTGTTTGAAGTTTATTTGCTGTTTATGCTAAGAGTTTAGAAGTGTCCTAGTAATTGGCTGACTTCCTCTTCTTTCCCTGGATCTTCAGGCTCCTCTTCTTCATCTTCACTTGCTGATTTCATTATCTCCTAGAGATCTTCATCCATTAACAGATCGGAGTGGGCCTTGATCAGGTCATTTATGGCGTCGGTAATCATGTTGGTGAATACATCTCCTCCTAGCAATTTTGCCAGCCTCACTGCCTTATATACTCCAGAGTGATGACTTTCATGAGGAGAGAATCCTTTATTGTCAATGACAGCCTCTGGCCACAATTACTTCCAACAATCATTTAGTGCATCTTTGGTAATCTCCTTTATGGCCACCAGAATATTTTGGAGACATGTTGCAATGGTGTAGCCATGCCAGTACTCTTTCAGTAAGAAGTTGTCTTCAGGGTCCAAAGCCTAGACCAGGTATTACAGGGAATTTAACATATAGAGTGCTTTGATCCATTGGATGAATCGGTCAATAATGTGGCCTCCAGCATTGTTCTTTAGGAGAAGCACTTTAAAATCAAGGCCTTTATCAGCAAGATAAAGCCTCACTTTAGGGATGAAGCACTGATGAAACCAATGCAATGTCATAGCTTTCATTATCCATACCTTTTGGTTGTACATCCATTACAGTGTCAGTATTATTATTTTTTTTATAGTCCTTGGGTTTGTGGACTTATAAATAACCACTAACGTTATCATAAAGCCCACAGCATTTCTGCACATTATAAGTATGAGGCAATCTTTGTTGGCCTTGAATCCAGGGTTTGTGATCTCTTCCTTCACAATAAAAGTCTGTGATGGTATCCATTTCCAAAAGAGGTCAGAGTCATCCACAATGAAAACTTGTTCACACAAATTACCCCCTTCGCCGATGATGGTCTAGAACATCTCGTTTACGTACTCATCAGTGGCCGGTTTGTCAGCAGAGGCAGCTTCTCCGAGGAGGGACACACTTTTAAGGTTGAACCTCCATTGGGGAGGGGATGGGTAGAGAGGTGGAGAGAGAAAATGTTTAATTTTCATTCTAAGGTTGAAAAGCTCATACTCTTTGAAGTGAGCTTTTAAGTAAAAAAAATTAGGAGGAAATCCACTTTTCCAAAGAATCCCTAAGAAAATTTTTTATCAAATCAAATACTGTACAATAAAGGTCATCCAAGCATCATAATTATCATAAAGATCAGTTTATCAAACAAACAAAAAAGTCTTAAGGACATTCAACAATAAACCTTAAAAAGCTATTTTTACTCTTACAACCAAATGGAGGAAAGAAAGAGAGAATGTTGATGTTGAACTCTGTTATCTCAGTTTTCTTAGGGTTTACACTTAGAAAAATTGGGGTTTGGTATAGTAATAAATCTTTATTAATACTGTACCTAATCAGTGAATCATACTTTTATCCTGCCTTTTGGAAATACATTATACAAATGCTTTCCTGCTACAGTAATATCACAGTACAGTACTGTATCTTAATTTTCTTATCTCTAAAGCATTAAAAATTTTACTAAATTTTCTTAAACACTTTGAATTAAATTTTGTTACAAATCATCGGTATTTTATTTTATATAGTAAGACTTATTAGTGACCTTCTTTCACAAAAATTATTTGGCATCTTCTCATCAGGACTTGGAAATATTAGTAGTCATTACTTTATCTTTAAAGAAAATTTTCAGGTTGTCATCCTGCTCTCTCAACTAGAATTTCTGCAAGACTTTTCCTTTTATCTTGAAGTTTTCTTCTAGCTTTGTGTGTAACTTCTTCAAGTATGGTTGTTGTTGACCATACTGTATGTATGCATTTTTAAATTTTTTCATATTGTTATGGACCTGAGTTTATGACATGTACCTGTACTTTAATTGTAATTTTTCAATATTAATCTTACCCGTTGATCATGTAGCTGCAGCTCTGCTGCCCGACAGAAAAAACCTACGGGCGGAATACGCCAGCGATCGCTATACAGGTGGGGGTGTACATCAACAGCGCCATCTGTCTAGTAGGTACTCAAGTACTTCTTGTCAACAAAGAACCAATTTTCTCTCTGTCGTGCCACCGGCAAGACCTACTTGATACGCTGTTGTTTTCTGGAGTTGATTTTCACGTTATTTGGTGAAGTATTCTCTCTAGTTATTAGCTTTCGCTGTGCAGAAGTTATCCTCAATACTTTCGCACTTTCATTGATTAGATTTTGGATTATTTGTTGACGACTTGGATAGATTTTGGAATTCCCCCCTTTGACTAATTCAAGATGTCTGACCTTACTCAAGTCCCCAAGTACAGGCAGTGTAGCGCTAGGGACTGTTCTAGGCGTCTTCCGAAGGCCTCTATCGATCCGCACACCGTTTGTTCCAATTGTAGGGGTAAAGCCTGTCAATTGGAAGATCGATGTGAGGAATGCGCTGGGCTTTCGGAATTCGATTTTCAAGAATTCCTTAAGTATGCACGTAGGCTAGAGAAGGATAGGATCAGGAGGAGTTCGTCTCGCTCTATTGATTTTTCCTCTCCCCATGCCCCACAACCTATTCCTTCCCCTGTAGTGGTTACACCCGACCCTCCTACTAGCTCTCATCAACCTTCGATGGCGGATATGATGCGTGCCATTCAGGCTCTTGGTGACAGAGTTGAGTCATTAGCGAATGACCGCAATCAACTCTTGGCTGACGTCAAGGAGTTGAAGGAGAAAAGTGCAGTGGGAAGTGTAGTGAGTGTCAGTGCAGTGAAAAGTGTCAGTGTTACGCATGAGGGTGCGTCTGTTCGTGCCTGTCGTCCTCCCAGTCCGGGACCTCTTGCAAGCTCCCAAGCCCAGGGGAGAAGCAATGTCGTACGACCAAAGGGTTCGACAGGCCTTGATCAGCGTACAGACGTACCCTCCGTGGTTGAGGACGTATCTTGCCGAGATCGTCCCACCCACAAACAGACGAGTGAGCCCATTCATTCCTCGTCTGCGGAAGAGGTTTCTCGACAGAAACGCTGGACCAAGGTCTCACGACCTCTCAAGCGCAAGGTCCCTTCCGAGCGAGTCCAACGGCCCAGGTGTAGCCACTGGGTCAGTTCGGACTCGCTGCAGTCCTCCGAAGACTGCACACCTCCCAAGAGAGGTAGAGTGGTTCCGCAGCAGGCAATCACTCCGTCTGCTGCCGCACCAGCCGCTGTAGACCCTAAGTGGTCTTTGCTGCAGTCGATGCAGACTCAGCTAGCTTCCTTCATGCAGGAGTATCGTGCTGAGAAGGCTGACGCTGCACCCGTTAGCCTACAACCTGCCACGGTTGTGCGCCCAGCTGACACTGCGGCTGCCTGCTCCCACACTCCGGCTGTGAGAGCTCCACCACCTATGCGCAGTCGACCCTGCCAGACGCATGTTGACGTTAGCCGACGTGCGGCACCCTCCGTTGACGTGCGTGAGCTACCGCATCAGCAGGAAGGTGGAGTCAAGCTGCCGTGTTTTGACGCGGTGCGTCAGTCTCCGCAACCCACGGTGGTACCCACCACGCACCACCACTCCGCTTTGGTTGTTGCCAGCTCTCAGACTGACCAACAGCGGCATGATGTTGGATCCAGTGCAGCTACGCATGCACCCGTGCTGCCGGATTCAGCCGTTCAGCTTTTATCTCCTCCTTTGCCGCTTCCTCCTCAGCATTCGGATGAAGGAATCTCTGATGACGACGAAGCTGCGTATTTGGACGACCAACACTCCGACATAGATGAACCCAAGACTACGCCTCCCTCCTTAGACTTTAGGAAAGTCCTTGCCCTGTTTAAGGAGTTGTATCCGGACCAGTTTGTGTCTGCAGCTCCACGCTCTCCTCCCTCTGAATTCGCTTTAGGCATGCAGTCAGCAGCTCCTGCCTTTACGAAGCTCGTACTCGCTCGCTCATCCAAGAGAGCTTTAAGGGTACTGGGAGAGTGGTTGCAGGCCAAGAAGCAACTTGGGAAGACATCCTTCATGTTTCCCCCGGCCAAGCTTGCTTCCAAATCTAGCGTCTGGTATGCCACGGGAGAAGTTCTCGTCTTGGGAGTTCCTGCCTCTGCCCAGGGCGACTTCTCAAGTCTGGTAGACTCTCCCCGCAGACTGGCTATGAGACGCTCTAAGATTTGCTGGACCTCTTCGGACATGGACCATCTTTTGAAGGGAGTTTTCCGTGCGTTCGAGATCTTTAACTTCCTGGACTGGTGTTTGGGAGCCTTGAGCAGGAAGACCTCTCCTTCGGATAAGGACTCTGCCATGCTCATCATGTCCTGCATGGACAAAGCCATACGGGATGGGTCTGGCGAGCTTGCGGCTTCTTTCGTGTCTGGAGTTATCAAGAAGCGGGATCACCTTTGCTCCTTCTTGTCGGCGGGAGTCACCCCATGTCAGAAGTCAGAACTGATGTTTGCTCCGCTATCGAAGTGTCTCTTTCCTGAAGAGCTGATCAAGGGGATTGCTGCCTCGTTGATCCAGAAAGACACTCATGACCTGGTGGCGTCATCCGCACGTAAAGTCACAGCTTTACCTTCCGTGCCTAGACCTAGGATGGACACACCAGCGTCTAGGTTCATTCCGCCCTTTCGTGGCAGAACCTCCAGCAGAGGAGGTACTCGTGCCGTTAGTCAACGTGGCAACAAGAAGAAGGGTTCCAAGTCCTCAAAAGGCAGAGTCTGACTGCCACCTTCTTCAGACAGCAGTGGGAGCCAGGCTCAAGAACTACTGGCAGGCCTGGGAGAACGGGTGCAGACGCACAGTCTGTGAAGTTACTCAGAGAGGGGTACAGGATTCCATTCTTGCGCAAGCCCCCTCTAGCAACAACTCCCATCGACCTCTCTCCCAGGTACAGAGAGGAGGACAAGAGGCTAGCTTTACAGCAAGAGGTGTCTCTCTTGCTACAAAAGGGAGCGGTAGTCATAGTCCGGGACCATCAATCCCCGGGCTTCTACAACCGTCTCTTCTTAGTGGCGAAGAAGACAGGAGGGTGGAGACCGGTGCTGGACGTCAGTGCTCTGAATGTCTTTGTCACCAAGCAGACGTTCACCATGGAGACGACGAAGTCGGTTCTAGCATCGGTCAGGAAGGAAGACTGGATGGTCTCGTTAGACCTAAAGGACACGTACTTTCACGTCCCCATCCACCCAGATTCCCAACCTTTTCTAAGGTTCGTTTTTGGGAAGGTGGTATACCAGTTCCAAGCCCTGTGCTTTGGCCTAAGCACGGCACCTCTAGTGTTTACCAAACTGATGAGGAATATTGCCAAATTCCTGCATTTAGCAGACATCAGAGCCTCCCTCTATTTGGACGACTGGCTTTTAAGAGCTGCGTCAAGTCGTCGCTGTCTGGAGAATCTCAAATGGACTCTGGATCTGACCAAGGAATTGGGTCTCCTGGTCAATATGGAAAAGTCCCAACTCGTCCCATCCCAAACTATAGTATATCTAGGTATGGAGATTCAGAGTCAAGCTTTTCGGGCTTTTCCGTCGGCCCCCAGAATCAGTCAAGCCCAAGAATGCATCCAGAGCATGCTGAAGAGGAACCGATGTTCAGTCAGACAGTGGATGAGTCTGATAGGGACGCTTTCATCGCTGGACCAGTTCATCGCGTTAGGGAGACTCCACCTCCGACCCCTTCAGTATCACCTAGCTGCTCACTGGAGAAAGGACATGACGCTAGAAGCGGTCTCAGTTCCTATCTCCAAGAAGATGAAGTCTGCACTGACTTGGTGGAAGAACAACATTCTGCTCAGGGAAGGTCTACCACTGGCTGTTCAGACCCCCGACCACCTTCTCTTCTCGGACGCATCGGACACGGGCTGGGGTGTGACACTGGACGGTCGGGAATGCTCGGGCACGTGGAATTCGGATCAAAGAGCACTGCACATCAACTGCAAGGAGCTACTGGCAGTTCATCTGGCCTTGAGAAGCTTCAAGTCCCTCCTTCTAGGCAAGGTGGTGGAAGTGAACTCCGACAACACCACAGCCTTGGCGTACATCTCCAAGCAAGGAGGGACTCATTCGATGACGTTGTTCGAGATCGCAAGGGACCTCCTCACCTGGTCAAGAGATCGAAAAATATCTCTAGTAACGAGGTTCATTCAAGGCGACATGAATGTCATGGCAGACCGCCTCAGCCGGAAGGGTCAGATCATCCCAACAGAATGGACCCTTCACAAGAATGTTTGCAACAGACTATGGGCCTTGTGGGGTCAGCCCACCATAGATCTGTTCGCTACCTCGATGACCAAGAGGCTCCCAATTTATTGCTCACCGATTCCGGACCCAGCAGCAGTTCACATAGATGCCTTTCTTCTGGATTGGTCCCATCTAGACCTTTATGCGTTCCCCCCGTTCAAGATTGTCAACAAGGTACTGCAGAAGTTCGCTTCTCACGAAGGGACAAGGTTGACGTTGGTTGCTCCCCTCTGGCCCGCGAGAGAATGGTTCACCGAGGTACTGCAATGGCTAGTAGACATTCCCAGGACTCTTCCTCTAAGAGTGGACCTTCTGCGTCAGCCGCATGTAAAGAAGGTACACCCAAGCCTCCACGCTCTTCGTCTGACTGCCTTCAGACTATCGAAAGACTCTCAAGAGCTAGAGGCTTTTCGAAGGAGGCAGCCAGAGCGATTGCCAGAGCAAGGAGGACATCCACTCTCAAGGTCTACCAGTCAAAATGGGAAGTCTTCCGAAGCTGGTGCAAGGCGAATTCAGTATCCTCAACCAGTACCTCTGTAACTCAGATAGCTGACTTCCTTTTACACCTAAGGAAGGTAAGATCCCTTTCAGCTCCTACGATCAAAGGTTACAGAAGCATGTTGGCAGCAGTCTTCCGCCACAGAGGCTTAGATCTTTCCAACAACAAAGATCTACAGGAACTCCTTAAGTCTTTTGAGACCTCGAAGGAACGTCGGTTGGCCACACCAGGTTGGAACTTAGACGTGGTTTTAAGGTTCCTGATGTCAGCAAGGTTCGAACCGCTTCAATCAGCCTCTTTTAAAGATCTCACTTTGAAGACTCTTTTCCTCGTCTGCTTAGCAACAGCTAAAAGAGTCAGTGAGATACACGCCTTCAGCAGGAACATAGGATTTACATCTGAAACGGCTACATGTTCCTTACAGCTTGGTTTTTTAGCTAAAAATGAACTCCCTTCTCGTCCTTGGCCCAAATCGTTCGAGATTCCAAGTCTGTCCAGTTTGGTTGGAAACGAACAAGAGAGAGTACTATGCCCAGTAAGAGCTCTTAAGTACTATTTAAGACGTACGAAGCCATTACGAGGACAATCAGAAGCTTTATGGTGCTCTATTAAGAAACCTGCTTTACCGATGTCGAAGAACGCAGTTTCTTATTACATCAGACTTTTGATTAGAGAAGCTCATTCTCATCTGAATGAGGAAGACCATGCTTTGCTGAAGGTAAGGACACATGAAGTTAGAGCTGTCGCAACTTCAGTGGCCTTCAAACAAAACAGATCTCTACAGAGTGTAATGGATGCAACCTATTGGAGAAGCAAGTCAGTGTTCGCATCATTTTACCTTAAAGATGTCCAGTCTCTTTACGAGAACTGCTACACCCTGGGACCATTCGTAGCAGCGAGTGCAGTAGTAGGTGAGGGCTCAACCATTACATTCCCATAATCCCATAACCTTTTTTAATCTTTCTCTTGAAATGTTTTTATTGTTGTTTTTGGGTTGTACGGAAGGCTAAGAAGCCTTTCGCATCCTGGTTGATTTGGCGGGTGGTCAAATTCTTTTCTTGAGAAGCGCCTAGATTAGAGGTTGTGATGAGGTCCTTTAGTATGGGTTGCAGCCCTTCATACTTCAGCACCTAGGAGTCGCTCAGCATCCTAAGAGGATCGCGAGGCTCAGTAAGGAAGACGTACTTAAAAAGGCAGAGTAATTGTTCAAGTCGACTTCCTTACCAGGTACTTATTAATTTTATGTTTGTTATTTTGAATAACTGCTAAAATGAAATACGGAATACTTATTATTATTATTATTATTATTACTATCCAAGCTACAACCCTAGTTGGAAAAGCAAGATGCTATAAGCCCAGGGGCTCCAACAGGGAAAAATAGCCCAGTGAGGAAAGGAAATAAGGAAATGAATAAATGAAGAGAACAAATTAACAATAAATCATTCTAAAATAAGAAACAACGTCAAAACAGACATGTCATATAATAAACTATTAACAACATCAAAAACAAATATGTCATAAATAAACTATAAAAAGACTATGTCCGCCTGGTCAACAAAAAAGCATTTGCTCCAACTTTGAACTTTTGAAGTTCTACTGATTCAACCACCCGATTAGGAAGATCATTCCACAACTTGGTCACAGCTGGAATAAAACTTCTAGAGTACTGCGTAGTATTGAGCCTCGTGATGGAGAAGGCCTGGCTATTAGAATTAACTGCCTGCCTAGTATTACGAACAGGATAAAATTGTCCAGGGAGATCTGAATGTAAAGGATGGTCAGAGTTGTGAAAAATCTTATGCAACATACATAATGAACTAATTGAACGACAGTGCCAGAGATTAATATCTAGATCAGGAATAAGAAATTTAATAGACCGTAAGTTTCTGTCCAACAAATTAAGATGAGAATCAGCAGCTGAAGACCAGACAGGAGAACAATACTCAAAACAAGGTAGAATGAAAGAATTAAAACACTTCTTCAGAATAGATTGATCACCGAAAATCTTGAAAGACTTTCTCAATAAGCCTATTTTTTGTGAAATTGAAGAAGACACAGACCTTATATGTTTCTCAAAAGTAAATTTACTGTCGAGAATCACACCTAAAATTTTGAAAGAGTCATACATATTTAAAGAAACATTATCAATACTGAGATCCGGATGTTGAGGAACCACCGTCCTTGACCTACTTACAATCATACTTTGAGTTTTGTTAGGATTCAACTTCATACCCCATAATTTGCACCATGCACTAATTCTAGCTAAATCTCTATTAAGGGATTCACCAACCCTAGATTTACATTCAGGGGATGGAATTGATGCAAAGAGAGTAGCATCATCTGCATATGCAACAAGCTTGTTTTCTAGGCCAAACCACATGTCATGTGTATATAGTATGAAAAGTAATGGGCCAAGAACACTACCCTGTGGAACACCGGATATCACATTCCTATAATCACTATGGTGTCCATCAACAACAACTCTTTGAGATCTATTACTTAAAAAATCAATAATAATGCTAAGAAACGACCCACCCACTCCCAACTGTTTCAGTTTGAAAACAAGGGCCTCATGATTAACACGGTCAAAGGCAGCACTAAAATCAAGGCCAATCTTACGAACTTCCTGACCACAATCAAGGGATTTCTGTACAGCATTGGAGATTGTAAGAAGGGCATCACATGCTCCAAGGCCTTTACGAAAACCAAATTGCAAACTAGGGAGTAGATGATTACTTTCAGCAAACCTATTAAGACGTTTTGCCAGAAGACGTTCAAAAACTTTAGATAATATGGGAGTTATGGAAATTGGGCGGTAATCAGTGGGACTTGAGCTACCACAAACACATTTACATAGAGGAGTAACATTACCAATTCTCCAACTTGTGCTAAAACCTCCTCTTCTTGCTAACTTGCGCAAAATAACAGATAACTTTGGAGCTAAGAAATCTGCTGTCTTTATAAAAAACAAAGGAAAAATACCATTTGGGTCTACACCTCCATAAGCATCAAGGTCCATCAACAGAGCTTTAATCTCACGAGATCGAAAAGCTAAACTAGTTAGTTTAGCCTCAGGAAAACAGGAATGAGGAAGTTCAAGTTTTTCATTACTCTGTTTACTGTCAAAAACATCAGCCAAAAGGGTTGCCTTTTCCTTTGGACAGTGAGTGACTGAGCCATCTGGTTTGAGTAAAGGAGGAACTGTTGCATCTACACCAAAAAGTGCAGATTTAAGGGTAGACCACCATTTATGTTCCTGAGTTGTACCAGAAAGTGTTTCTTTTATGGTTAAATTGTACTCCTTTTCAGTTGAGGCATAAACTCTCTGAGCAAAAGCTCGAAGCTGAGTATAGTTGTTCCAGGTCAATTCTGATCTGTTACCCTTCCAAAGTTGATAGGCCTCCTGCTTCTCCAAAAAAGCACGTTTACAATCACCATTGAACCACGGTTTGTCCTTCACTCGGTACCTTAGCACACGAGAAGGGATACGCCTATCAATTATGTTGACTAGATTCTCATTCAAAGGGACAACAGGATCTACACTATTATATAATTGTGACCAATTCAAGCACAAAAGATCATGTAAAATCCCATTCCAGTCTGCTTGGGATTTCATATAAATTTTACAAGAATATGATATATCAGGGACAGGCTGCTCAGTCTTCACTAATAATGAAATCAAGGCATGATCAGATGTCCCAACTGGGGAGCCAACCTTACCAGTTATAACGCCAGGGGAGTCAGTGTATACAAGGTCCAAGCAATTACCAGACCTGTGAGTAGCTTCATTTATGATTTGCTCACAGCCTGATTCAGAGGCAAAGTCTAAAGCTATTAAGCCATGGCGATCGGTAGGGGAGATAGAACTTAACCACTCCCTATGGTGAGCATTAAAATCACCAACAAAGACAAAAGAAGCCTTTCTATCATCTTCTTGTATCTTAGCCATAATGGTAAGAAGACAATCGAAGATAGAATCATCCATGTCTGGATTCCGGTAGATTGAACACATATAAAAGTTGTTATGCCTGCCACAAACTTTTATTACCTGAATCTCATGACATCCACATTGATAGCAGGACTTATGAGAAGCAGGGTACTCGGTCCTAATATACACCGCCATTCCCCTGGCCCTAGGGATGGCATCACGTTTCAACATTATTGGCTTCTTAAAACCAGTTATAAGGAGCTCAGATGAGTGCCTCATATTAGAAACCAAAGTTTCTGAGCATAAGAGAATATCATACTGTCTGGACGCAACTGTAAGGTCTTGGATATTTGCATGAAGACCACGAATATTGCAATACAGAAGACGACATTGACGAAATCTAGGACGTACTGGTCCCGGATTTCGCTCAATGTCTCCAGACAGCATAAGAATTAATAGAAATAAAAAAGAGACATCATACTTAAAAACTAGATTAACAAGAATTATAACAAAAACAATATGTACAGAATTATAAACAAAGTGATTGATGATACCCATAGACTATAGTAAAAAGTCGGAAAAACTGGTCAACATGGAGGAGCCGATACACCATGCAAGGCTAAATACCCTCCAGGATAGCCACTTCAACTGAAGGGAGGACAGTAAGGATGGTTTTGAGAAGAAAAAGAATCAGAAAAAGGAAAAGACAACCTCTTGATAAACCACCAGGCATCCATGGCCCTTCTATTAAGCCTGCCCAACACACCATTTCAAAAAAACAAGAGGAAGAAAAAAAAAACAAGATAGAATAGTGTGCCTGAGTGTACCCTCAAGCAAGAGAACTCCAACCCAAGACAGTGGAAGACCATGGTACAGAGGCTATGGCACTACCCAAGACTAGAGAACAGTGGTTTAATATTGGAGTGTCCTTCTCCTAGAAGAGCTGCTTACCACAGCTAAAGAGTCTCTTCTACCCTTACCAAGAGGAAAGTACACTGAACAAATTGCAGTACAGTAATTAACCCCTTGGGTGAAGAAGTGTTAAGTATCTCATTGTTGTCAGGTGTATGAGGAAAGACGAGAATATGTAAAGAATAGGCCAAACTATTCTGTGTAAGTGTAGGCAAAGAAAAAATAAGCCGTGACCAGAGAGAGGGATCCAATGCATTACTGTCTGGCCAGTCAAAGGATCCAATACCTCTCTAGTGGTAGTATCTCAACGGGCGGCTGGTGCCCTGGCCAACCTACTATTAGCTTCTAATGTTAACATGTATGCTGGTCTCCACCCACCCCCCTGGGTGTGAATCAGCTACATGATCAACGGGTAAGATTAATATTGAAAAATGTTATTTTCCTTAGTAAAATAAATTTTTGAATATACTTACCCGTTGATCATGAATTAAAGGACCCGCCCTTCCTCCCCATAGAGACCCAGTGGACCGAGGAGAAAATTGGTTCTTTGTTGACAAAAAGTACTTGAGTACCTACTAGACAGATGGCGCTGTTGATGTACACCCCCACCTGTATAGCGATCGCTGGCGTATTCCGCCCGTAGGTTTTTTCTGTCGAGCAGCAGAGCTGCAGCTACATGATCAACGGGTAAGTATATTCAAAAATTTATTTTACTAAGGAAAATAACATTTCATTGATATGGTTTCAGACATCATCAGGAATGTTTGGCTTAGGAGCATCTCAAACAAAGTGCACGAAAACTTTCTCAACGGCGCCGGTTCCTGACATTGTGCGTATGAATCCCCAGCGACTTCCAAAGTTGGTGTGGATATCTAATAAAACTGTTGTTCATATGATGGCTGATGGTACTGAGCATCGCTTTAATGCATAGTGAAGTGCAGTGTAAATGTTAGCTGTAAAAATTTTTGTTTTGTAAAAATTTTATGAATGTGTGATAGAGGATGGAGCAGGAGCAGTAGTATGTATCAGTAAACTGGTTCAGTTGCTGCACATTTTTTTCCAAGAAATATACTGTACTCAGATCTTTTTCTTCTACAACACCCAGAATGTTTCGACTGATGGTCTTTATTTTGTTAAAAGTGAGGTAATGTTTCATGTCCATTGAATAAGTTGTACTTCTGCATGATAAAGTTTTCCTGGTAATCTTGTACAGACTTGCTTAGAAACTAACTGCAGAAGTGTGACATGCCTTAAAAACCTGCCTGTTATGTTGAAAATATTTTTTCTATGTACTGTATGTCTTCTTAAATTTTGATCAATCAGACTTGTTTCAAAGAATTCACGAAGAATTGTTCAAAACTATTATTATTTTTTTAAATTATCAACCTAATGTTAATCTTCCACTATTCTGTGTTTATAGAATATTCCTCTATACTTAGAACATGTTGCATAGACATACTCACTGTTATTGTAATGCTGTGGTAAATAAGTTGCCTTTGACAGATGTTGTCTCCAGGCTCACCTCAAGGTGCATAATGGGGCTTGTAGGTATTGCTAAGGGAAGATTCTGCCTGGAGTTAAGAAAGGAAAATAACCCTGTATAAAGATGAAGAAACCTTGAAAGATTATATAGATCGAGCATAAGGGTTGGGGAATACAATTTTATTGTTGCCTTAGTGTATAATTTATTTTTAAACTGTTATTTACAATGAAGTAGCACTATACTATTGTAATTCATTAGATTGATTTGACTAAGTAGAAAAACTATCTCTTCTTTTATGCCCTGCTGTGTAAAGTTCTGCCATTATTAATACCTTGAGGCCCCTTAAGAAGTATTCTCTAGCCACATGGCATAGCACAGAAGAGGCTTTTGTAATATAATCAGTGTAAATTTATTTGATGAAGCCTTTGATTAGGTATCATCGCTTTGTTTATTGTATGGATCTGTCATTCTGTTTTATGCTGTGCATTTTGACTGGAGTCATAATACAGTACTTATACATAGTTGATATGCTGCATGTAACATTTCATACCATGGAGAGTCCTACTGATTAGTGAAGAGAACACTTGTAAATAAAAGTGTATTATGAAAAAATACTTCTCATGTACTAACAGTAGACTTCTGCCATTGCTAAAACTGTTTCATACATAACTATTTTATCTCTTTTCTTTTATTGAAACAATTCTATAGCTTCCATTTATTGTAAAATTGCCAAAGATTTGTTTATTCAATCAGTACAGTATATTTTGTCTCAGCAGAATTGGAAAATGTGATTATTTCTTTAGACAAGTTAGTACACTGATGAAAGGCCTTGTTTAAGTTCTTAATCACAATATTTGCAAGACTGTGTTTTAAAGTTAATAAATGAAGAAATGTTCCAATGTAATAATTGCTCATAATGGAAATTGCATTTAATGTTCACCCATGATAAAAATAGGCAATCTGTAAAGGAAATTGTTATGGAAACTGATGTAAATTTTGTCTAATAAGACTGTTGCTGTATGTGTGTTGTTGCAGTTGACTGTGATTTTTAGTGGATACAAATGATGGAATGTTCTAATGTGTTTGTTTTTCCCATTAGAAATAGTGCTACTTCCTTAACTGTTTGTCTGATCCTGAAAGTACGGTTCTTCTCTATAATAATCATAGTAAGAAAACATTTTAGTTGGGTCTTATGGAACCTAATAGCTGAAATGATGAAGAATTAGAAAAAAAAAATTGTTAAAACCATTTATAAACACATAGCCTGCAGTATTTTGTTGCATACTTTTGAAATACCTTTTCTCATTAGATGGGCCTTAGATTCAAACTCCCATATTAATGAGCTTTGGTCAGTATTTGTGCTTATGGTCCTATAATATTGTTTTAGAAACTAGATACAATCATTGTGGCAAGTAAAAATTTGTTCTTGAAGACTAGTGGGAAAATAGTGGTCCAAGTGCAATATGCTTCAACGAAAAATATTTTTTATATTTTATTTATTGCACAGAATTTGCATTCCATTGTATTTTTCTTTTAATTGGCAAGTTTCACAAACCCTCTTTTGGGAAGCCCAACCTTTTATTTCTACACATTTTATAACCTACTGGTCAGTAATATAAAATTGAGCTTCAACAACAGCCAAGTAACTTTGTCAGAAACAGATACAGTAGTTGTATAAATTAATGTTAATAGAAATTAAAAGTTAGGTTATTAGCAATTATTTCTACTGAAAATAGGAATAAATGTCAATAGTTGTATACAATAGCTCAGAATTGATAAGTCAAAATTAAAGGAAATTTTCTAGATTTTTTATCGTCACACAAGTTTTAACAAAAAAGTGTCTGTTTTAAAATACCAGAGTTGTTGCAGTGATATAAGTTTGATTTGTGTTTCTCAGTTATTCATTTCACAAAATAGATCTTCTTAAATGTTTCACATTGACGCTTACCAATTTTAGTTGTGTTGATTTTTATTACTGTAATCTGATGATTTGTTTTCTAAGAAAATTCTACTATGTTGCCTTTTAGATAAGGTTATTCTCAAAATTATTAATTTTCATCATCTTGAATAAATAATGATAACCTTCATTAGAGATTAATGCTAGTTGCAGGTTTCATATTTGATGTACCTAACAAAAATTATTGTTAATATTAAAACCTAATTTTACCAAAATATGACAGGAATGGGAAAATTATTATTTAGTCAGTTAAGTTTATAACCTATGATTACTTAATTTTTCTAAAAAAAAATAATTAATTTTTATAGCAAAGAATATCTTGAATTACTACAAAATATACATGTAATGAGTTTGTATGTATTTAATAGAAAGAGGTGGGAGATCTTCTATGCTATGAAAAAAGAACAGGGATGTAATTACTGTACAGAAACTTGAGTAGCTTTCCCTTTTAATTTCTGTTCTACTTTAATAATGCAATGATATATTTTTTTATGAAAGTAATCCAAGAGCCCAAACTTTTACTACCTTAGCCAGTCACCTTAGGTAAAAATTTATTACTGATAGCCACTTTTATTCATCCTTCCAAGAAGGATTAGGTAAAGTGTATGATGTAGATTATATATCTTTTATGGTATTGTTGTCTGTGAGCATTAAAGGTTTTAGGTGATGGTAGCAATAGCCATTACATGACGTAGTGAGATCCTCATCCTCCTCCTCAAGTGGGACTACACTTTAGGAGATTCACTGACACTGTGGCTAGGCTGTTGTGTACTCTCATATGTATTGAAGAAAAGTATATAGTAGAATACATATTGTGCATACATTTATATAGATATGTGTGTATATGTAGTGTATATATACCTGTGCATATATAGTCATACATACAGTAGTGGTATACCATGTGCTGTACAAGACATTCATGCTAAGAGTTTTAGGCCTTCAGCAGTGATTCTACAAAATAAGTCCCAATATTGTCATGCAGCAAGAAATTTAATGAAGAAATTTACTCCATAGTATATGGATATATACTTCTTATGGGGTACCTCTTGCAGTACATCTTGTGGGGTACACTATTGATAGTATTCAAGGTTCATTGCAGCACCCATTCAACCTCATTTATATTTTCTGTCTTATTTTGTATTGCCCATTTTGTTTGTTCTCTAATCACCCAATAGTCCAATATCTTTCATTTTTACCTTGCTCAATATTTGCATCTCATTCCTTTAGGTGAACATATGAGTCCAGAGGCATGACCTTGTAGTTTAATGAAACATTTTACATTAGATAATATATATGGATGGTTTGATTAAATTATTGCATTAATAATTTTCTAAAAATTCACTTCCCTCCCTGATACATAATTATATTCGGTTTTTCACCTCTTCACAGTGATCAACTATACCTAACAGGGCTTGCCTTAAAATGATGGTCTGTATATGATAACATATCCAGTTATGAATCTCTATCTTATTTCTGAATCATTTGCATTGATTAGGTTACATAAATTTGGTAAGTCTGTATTCTCAGCTGTTTAACACATGGTTTTATTGGCCGTCCATATTAACGTAATTTCCATCTGAAGAGAATACAGTAGTTGAGATTTTTAGCTGTTTATTATAATAAAACTTTTTAATAACCAAGATTATGATGATTTAACTTCTTTTTTCAAAAATACCTAAATATCAGTTTAATGTGAATTACAATTTTTGGATGAGAACCCCTAAAAAAAGTTTTGCTGTAGAGTCTCCTACAATTCTTGATAAACTATAATTTACTAGATAAAATACAAAGTAATTAGTTTTATTGCTTAAGAGCAAATCAATCTAGCCGATCATTGATCAGTTTAGAATATTCAATGATCTTTCATTAACTTTTAAAGTAAGTTAGACTATCTACTTGTATACAGTATTGGATTTGATGGCTATTCTTAAGAAGTTAGTTCAAAAATATATACTGTACTACGATAGTGGATTTGTTTTTGTCAGAGAGGGGCCCCCTTTTCTTAAAGCCAAAATTTTAGAATTTCTAGAAAAGGCACCATTCTATATACACTACAGTAATGGGAAAACTGGTAATACCAAATAAGCTGCTTTTTATCATTTGGGATTCATCTTAGTTTTAGAGAACTCCAATTGACTGAATATAATTTAAATTTTTCTTTAAAATTGGACTATTCTATAAAAGCTAAAAAAAAAAAAATTCTTTAAAATCAAAACCTTTGGACTAGTTCTATTAAAGTTAACAGTTTCAACTTTGTGGTCTGGCTAAACTATAGTGTAAAATCCTTTGGCAAACTTTTACATAGTTTGTAAGAATACTGTATACAGTTTCAGAAAAAAATCAATTTTAAAAATTGGTATTGAAAAGATATCAAAGTGATTTTGGTGTATAATGTAAGTTTTATAAAAGGCATCCCAAATTTCCTGTATAAAATGCAAGTTTTGTTCTACACATGTCTACTACATCTCTCAAAATTACATTGCTTCAAGGGAACCATGTGCTTGCACATGTATTGAATAATATATACTGTTCTTCTTTAATTTGATATTTTTATTCATTATGTTCAAGTGTTAAGTATAGTATATGTTAGCGATAGTTTAACTGACACTACTGATTAGAAACTATTATGTCTATATTCATTGTATAACAGCTACTTTTATAATTTTTCAAGACCCTGATATGCATATTTCTTTCTGAATTCTTTATAATGCTTCATCATTCCCTAGGATTTCCTCCTTTGTTCTACAGTATTAAGGATATAATTACACAGTACCTGCATTATTATTGTATTTACAATAATACTTTCATTTTACCCACCAACAAGACGACAAAATCCCCATAGTAGTCCACAATTTGCAGTACAGTATTATTTTATCTTCCGTTCATTAGCCATTTTGTAATTTTAGTCTTTTTTGAGTGCCTTATAAATTAGACATCCATATCAATATTTTAACCTGTAGTTTGTAATAATGTTTTGTTACATTACAATCTAATGTTATTCTATGGATGTGAGTTTCCTGGTAATAATGCAAATGAATTATAGACCTGTAAACATTCTTTGTTCCGTAACCGAAATACAAACCACGCTATTTACAAAGGGTTATTACTTTTAGCGTAGCTGAAATGGCGAGCCATTAGAATTTAACGAGGGTGTATTACCCCCGCGCTAGTTAGCGGGGGGGTAGGGGAGTGGTAGCTAGCTACCCCTCCTCCCCCTCACACACAGGTGAATACTCACTTTCACTTTTGGCTCGGACTGTGACAGACGTCTCTGTCTTGGTCCTCGCTTGGCAGCCATTGTCTGTTTTGTCTTTACTTAATCGCTTACTTTTCTTTTACTCAATATATATGTAAACATGTTTTCATGTTTGTATATATATTTGAGTATAGAAATAAGTAAGTTTCCTTTTCAGATGTGTGTGTGTAGTGTACGATATCTACGTGGAGGCCTCGGCAGTTAGGCCACCACGGCCTAATTTTATGGGTTGCGATCGAGTTTGACTTCGGTCTTTCTCTCTCTCTCTCTCTTGAGGTCGTTCACCCTTTTACTATGTTTTACTACGCCCTTGTAGCTTCCTTCCCGTGTGGGTGGGGTTGCTACGCCGTACATTTTGTTTCAATTAGTTTATGAATCTAATTGTAGTTGTTAATTTTTCAGCTTGTAGAACGATTCCTTTCGGGGTTTTCGTTTTTTTCTTTAGTGTTCATTCATTTTTAAATTACATAATTACATAGTTACATAATTATAATTGTTATAATTCTGTTTTGGTTACAGCTCTCCTTCCGCGAGTGTAAGTGGTTGTAAGGGCACGTGCCTGTTGTGTAATTCTTGTTCCTTTTCCTCGGGATTCCTCTTCGGAGCCTTCCCGGAGGAATGAATGTGTACTAATATTATTTGTTTTTATATTTTTACAGTTACCGATCTAGTTCGTTTCTGTAATATAGCAACGGTGTGAGCTGTCTGGTTGAGTCCTGGGGATTCGGCTGTTGCTGCCTCCCCCCTTGTATTGTCGTCAGGGGCGTGTCTCCTTCTACTGGTAGTACTCCCGTGTCGACGGACAGCTCTCCAGTTCATTTTAGAACAGTCAGGAGGCTTGCCTCCTTGGGCGGATAACTTTCCTTCCGAGGGAAGTTTTTTCCTGTCCAGGCTTGAGCTTTTCCTCTTTTGGGGGGTTCTTCTCTTGCCTTTTTTTCGTGCGACTATGCTCTTGGTGCTGAGCGATCGCACCTGCAGTTTCGCTCAAGGGGCTGGGCAACTGCAGGAGCTCCTCTTCGGAGGATTGCCCCTTTTAGGTCACTGGCTGACCAGTCTCTTCCACGAAGTGTTTCTCTTTCGTTCGCGAGAGAGTACACTCATAGAGACTCCTCTTCGGAGGTTTCTTCTGTTGCTGTTGCTGTTGGCCTCCCTCGCCGTAAGGCCCTCCGTCCGCCTCGTCGTAAGGGCCTCTCATCTCCCTATAAGGGTGCTTGAGGCGCCTTTTTGAATCTCCGTTTGCAGCCTACAACTTCTTTTTCTCGATCTTCCGTCTTGGTGCAGATGGACAGCAGTCTAATCTCGTCTTCCGACGGGCAACGGTCTTCCCGACGGACAACGGTCTTCCCGACGGACAGCGGTCTTCCGACGGACATCAGTCTCCCGGCGGACAACGATCCCTTCGGGGCTAAGGGTTGCCCCCACGGGGGTTCTTCCCTTGCGTGTCAGGGTTTCCCTGCGCGCCCTTCTGTTCGTCAGCGCTCTCCTGTTCGTCAGCGCTTTCAAGATGATCTTCCCTGCGGTTCCTGTTACGTGCCCTGTGCGCCCACGTTCGCCCTCGCGATCTAGAACTTCGGTTCAGGTCGGGGTCAAGGACTCTTCTTCTTTGCACAGGCTTCCACGCGTAGCCTTCTGCTCGTCAGCGATCATCAGCTCGTCAGCGATCATCAGCTCGTCAGCGATCATCAGCTCGTCAGCGATCATCAGCTCGCCAGCGATCGTCAGCTCGTCAGCGATCATCAGCTCGCCAGCGATCTCCGGATCGCCCACGTGTGTTACAGCTGGCACGCCAACGTTCTCCAACACTTCTGAAGGAACATGGTTCGCCAGCTACTAGCTCAACTGCGGATGCTGATCGCCATCGCGCGACCCTCAACTGCAGATGCTGATCGCCATCGCGCGACCCTCAACTGCAGATGCTGATCGCCATCGCGCGACCCTCAACTGCGGATGCTGATCGCCATCGCGCGACCCTCAACTGCGGATGCTGATCGCCATCGCGCGACCCTCAACTGCGGATGCTGATCGCCATCGCGCGACCCTCAACTGCGGATGCTGATCGTTATCGCACAACCCTGAACGATCGCCCTCTTGCGGATGCTGATCACCATCGCACCCTTTCACGCGATTATTCACCTGCGCATGCTGCTCGCCATCGCACAACCCTGAACGATTGCCCGCTTACGCATGCTGCTCCTCATCGCACAACCCTGAACGATCGCCCTCTTGCGGATGCTGATCACCATCGCACCCTTTCACGCGATCATTCACCTGCGCATGCTGCTCGCCATCGCACAACCCTGAACGATTGCCCGCTTACGCATGCTGCTCCTCATCGCACCACCCTGAACGATCGCCCTCTTGCGGATGCTGATCACCATCGCACCCTTTCACGCGATCATTCACCTGCGCATGCTGCTCGCCATCGCACAACCCTGAACGATTGCCCGCTTACGCATGCTGCTCCTCATCGCACCACCCTGAACGATCGCCCTCTTGCGGATGCTGATCACCATCGCACCCTTTCACGCGATCATTCACCTGCGCATGCTGCTCGCCATCGCACAACCCTGCACGATTGCCCGCTTACGCATGCTGCTCCTCATCGCACAACCCTGAACGCTCGCCCTCTTGCGGATGCTGATCACCATCGCACCCTATCACGCGATCATTCACCTACACATGCTGCTCGCCATCGCTTACCGCCAGCCATCTTCTTCACCTACGCGGCAGCACGATCCCTCGCCGTCACGCCCATTCGCCTGCGCGCCCGCGCGATCGCTCGCCTGCGCGCCCGCGCGATCGCTCGCCCGCGCGATCGCTCGCCTGCGCGCCCTCGCGACCGCTCGCCCGCGCGACCACTCGCCTGTGCGCCCGCGCGACCATTCGCCTTTGCGCGACTGTTCGCCCTCGCGCGACCATAGTTCGCGGCGAATTCCACAGCCGGTGGTAGCAGCAGGGATGCGTGCTCCTAGGCGGCACTCGGGATCACCTCCATCCAAGCACAGGTTGGTAGTGCAGGACGAAGACAGGTCAGTACAGCATTCTTCCCACCTTCTTTTCAGGCAGGAACCGTCGTGTCCTCTCCAAAGGATCGCCCGATCCCTTTCACCTTAGCGAGGATTTCGGACTCTGTGTCCTTGGAGCAGCAGACATGGTTTGATCCGCTGGCACTGGCGTTAATGAGGTTTATGAAACCAGCACTCACCGGCCAGGGTAACAAACCAGCGGCTGTCTCTCCTACGCTGAAGAGAAAGAGAGGAGTGGACTTCGTGGTGACTTCCCCCAGGGCGAAGTTGGTTCCCAAGAGGTCGGTCTCGAGGGTCCCCTCTCCTGCACGAGTACTCTCTCCTTCTCCCGCCCTGGAAGGATTTTTGGCGGGGGGGGGGCTTTCCGTTGAAGATTTCTCCATCGGACAAGGGGTGACTGCTTACCTCTTCCTCTGGGAGCTTACCAGGTTCTTTCCCTCCTCGGTTACGGCCCGAGGTTTGGTTCAAGGAAGCTACAGGAAGATCAAGGGTACTTTCCTCCTCTCGAGCTCAGGCACCTTGGACTTTCGTCGTTAAGTATCTACTTGCGGACAAGCTCGATGTTGTACCATCTGGACGCGCTGACTGAAGGCTTCATTCGGGTGTCTCATCTGTGGAGGTCAACGACCTCAGACACCCTTCCATCCTTGAGAAGAGTTTTGTCTTTGCCCAAGGACAGAGACTTAGACGTCTGCTGTGCGGAGTAAATCAACTTCCGGTTTCACTCCTCCAAGGCGCTTTCTTCCAGACTCTGCAGGGCTCCAGCTCCCTTTTCTTTCAACCACGTCGGCCTAAGTTATCGGCTACGACAACTGGGACAAGGTGTCCAATTGCAGTTTCCTCCTGTCAGGAACAGATGGCACGGGAGACTCCCCCGGGGGGGCATAGTCCTAAAAGGAGTTCACGAACTCTAGGATTGCAGGTTTTTTCGCTGGGAGGATGCTTAAGGTTACTCATCCGAATGACAGCTTCCCGATGCCCATTCCCGCACAATCTCTGTGAGTAGCCAAGGATATCGCGCCTGCCGTCTCTGTCAGCGAATTCAGTGTCTCTGAACCTCTATGCCATAGCATCAGCAGAGTTGCCCGGTTGGGCAGAATGATCCATACCTTAGGCGAAGGTCTTCCTTAGGATCATCGACGGCTTCACCCCCGGCCCCCTCAGTCGATCCTTTCTTGTAAGGAAGGATCTGAGAGGGGATGTCCATAGTCGACCTCTCAGCCCTGATCAAGTTTGTCGAACAAACTTCGGCCAGCGTAGACCAGCAGAATCGATCAGACTGGTAACGAGGCGACAGAACTCCTTTAACCCTGGATCGGAAGGACGGGTACTTTCAGTTTCCATTCCATCCATCTTCCAGGGTGCTCGTCGAATTCAGCCTAAACTGCAAGTATTCCTGCTTATGATGCAGTGTGGCTATCCCGCCGTGGCATAGCAGGTTTGTTTCCCCAGAGAACTCTCCCTGCCTTCCTCTTGGCCGCTCAGGTGCAGACTTCCGCCTCCTCTGCTGTTTGGAGGGCTGGTCAACTCCGGTAGGCTCGGGTTTCGACCTTCTTCAGCGCCGGGAAAAGCTTCCGAATGCTGACCATGAGTGTGGGCTCATGGTATTTTGCTTGGAGCCTTCTCTTCCTCTGCCTCAACATCTGGAGTATCTGGCCATGATATTGAGTCAACCGCCTTACCACGTTGGAAACCCCGCTTCTCGTCCGTCCAGCGAGGTTAAGCAACGTCGGTACTTGGATGGGTGACCACCTGGGGACGCCAGATTCTGTTACCACATCCTCCGAGCCTTCCTTTCGGTTCACCGTGGCAAGACGGAGGAGAGTCGCAGTACCTGTTCTCAGTCAAGCAGAGTTTTCAGCCCTACCTTGGAACGTTTCCTAGTTCTTCTTTCCTCATTGACCCGTTTATAGTCCGAACGGTCGCCTCAGGATAAGTTCCATGTGGGGCGATCCAAGTTCCGGTGGCTTCAGGCAATGTTTAACCGGACTCCCTGGCCCTATGGGACCAGCGGAACTATTAAACCTACAATGGGGGTTGACCTATGGAGCCTCTTGATGGTAGTGGATATTCTCGTCCTTTCCCCACATTCTTGATGCGGTTCTCGGACTCGTCAAAGGAAAGGGGGGGGGGGCATGTTCCGGTCCAGGCCTATGGTCAAGACCTGAAGGATACCTCTCCATCATTCAGGCAGGCTTAAGGGCCTTAGTCTGGCCCCTCTTCAGATCCTACCGCTCCTGCCAAGTCGCCCCGTTGCGTGTCGACTTCATGCTAACCAGCAGGGGACGCATTTTCACACCTTCACATCTTGCGGTAGAGATATCGGGATGATTGAGATTCTCTCAATTCCACCATCGGCTCTCTCATTCCAGGCAGGGGAATGTTTCTCTCAGACTATCCGAGCAGAGCCTCATAGAGAGAGTGTACCTAGGGGTCTTTGACCTTGGGTAACCAGCAAGTGCTGGTCTGGGGGACCTGATCGCGACAGCTTGGAACCTCAAGCTTCCGCTAGTTTTCCCCCCAGTCTCAGACCCCGAGACTCTGGCAAGATGCATTCCGGTGATGGTGGGACAACTTCGACGCCTGCGTCTTCCCTCCTTTTTGTCTGCGGACAATGGGTCTCAACAAAACCAGGTTGTCTGTCAACCTTTCAATGGGAGAGCTCCACTGGGACTATGTGCAGAACGGTTTCTGGACCCTCTGCTTCCCCTGACGGAACTCCCGGGAGAGCTTCTCCCACGGCGCAGTCTACTCAAGCAACCACACTGCGACATCTCTCCCGAACCGGGGCGTCGCTTCGGCTTCATGCCTGGAGACACTACGCTTCCTCCTCTAGAAGAGACAACCCGCTACAGTCGCGGTACGGAGGTCGCGTCATCTGCGATAGTCATCCACAGGGGTCTCCCAGGCAAAGTGAAGAGTCTAAGGTGGTTGGTGCCGTGGGAGATATACCTCTTCCCGTGAGGCCTCTTCTCCAGCAATAACGGTCTTATTGCCTTTCGGCGGGAGGAAACTCCTTTCCGCTCTTGACAATGAAGCCTGTCGCTCAGCCTTTCCCTGACCTTCAGGCTTAAAGGAATAACTTTTTCCTGCCCGCTGGATCTATCCTCGCTCATGCGAAGCTACGATCGTCCCTGCCCTAGTCGGAGGAAGACCTCCAACTTGGAGCATGGCTCGGACTTTTAGTCCTTTAAGAGATCTTCTCAAGACCCTTTTACGACAGGCCTCGGATTGTATTCCGCCCTGGGTCTTCTGCTCACTCTGGCCACGGCCAGTGTGTAAGCAATCTTCTTGGTCTCTTACTACTCCCCCCCTTTCTAAGGAAGAGGGGAAGGCAACATTCAGGCTCGCTCCTGAGTTGTTGGCTAGACTCAGAATCTGTGGGTCCCGACCCTTCGGTCCGATTCATTCAAGATTTTGAGTCTCCATTCTGTGTCTGATGTCCCAAGACCTTCTCTTTCTTGCCAGTACAGGAATCGAGAGGTTAGCGCTGGGAACAGCTGCAGTTTGGCCTCAGTTGCAGCCGATTTGGGAACACAAGGAGGACATGGGGGGAGAGTCACCAGTATACCTCTTCAGCCCGGACTCAAGGACATTCATCTCGACCTGTCTTCAGACCCTCCCCCGTCACGTCGCCCTACAGCACGATGTTGGATACATCGCAACGTCCCTCGCCTTCGAGTAATACTACTCTGTGACGCAGGTGCTACAAGCTGGAGTCTGGAAGCGTCTGATGACCTTCGCAGCCCGCTTCCTGCAGGGCGTGACCCACAGGAGTCTCGATACGTTTTCTATCGCTCTGTGGTGGCTACACAACAGCTGGTCTAACCTCAGGCTCCTTTTTGGACAGGTAGCAGAAGGTTGAGGGCATTGTTATCAGGTTTTAGTCTGCATGAACGAAAGAAGTATGTCTGGCCCTTACTTCTTTCTTCATCATCCCCTCTACGGGGAAGCAGCATCCTGGTCTCTGCATAGCTGACCTCGAACCTCTGCAGGTAAACCATGCTTCCTTGTGTTCCGAGTATTGAGTCAATACTGTCGCGTCCCCCATACCCTGACGAGGTGGTATTGGGAACGTCGTAACCCAGAGTTCCTTCTGGAACTCCAGGTCAACTGCCTAAGACGGGTCACACTTCTTCCTTCACACACAAGCTTACGTAGGCCACATGGTTCCTTGCGGTGCAAGGAACTTGTGAGGTGCAGGGACTCCTTTTCTCGAGTGCGACTCACTCGGATTCTGAGTCCCCGGGTAAAGCCAAAGCCAGTATGGCTGGGGACTTTCCACCCTTCCTAAGGGATAAGTCACCCTTTGTAAATAGCGTGGTTTGTATTTCGGTTACGGAACAAATGACAAATTCGAAGATAATTTGTATTTTTCCTAACCATACAAACCTTAGCTATTTACACATATTTGCCCGCCAGCCCTGTCCCCCAAGACAAGTCCTACCTCTAAGTGAAAGTGAGTATTCACCTGTGTGTGAGGGGGAGGAGGGGTAGCTAGCTACCACTCCCCTACCCCCCCGCTAACTAGCGCGGGGGTAATACACCCTCGTTAAATTCTAATGGCTCGCCATTTCAGCTACGCTAAAAGTAATAACCCTTTGTAAATAGCTAAGGTTTGTATGGTTAGGAAAAATACAAATTATCTTCGAATTTGTCATGTTATCTACTATTTTTTTCCAGTAGAGTAGTTGACTTCCTGTTTACTACCGAATTGAAAATTTGCATTTTATATTTGGCACATAAGATAAGCAAATTAATTAGGGAATTGTAAACATATGACTGGCAACAGTTCTTTTTTTTTTCCAGTACATTGTGACAATGTTAACCACAGAATTGAAGACTTGCATTTTATAATTGGTATGTATAACAGATTTTTTTCCATTGAGCAGAGATTCAACGATAGTCTTCTACACCAAGATGGAAAAAAGGGTTTTGACTTGCTGCCAAATGAAACTTCATCCTCTGCACTTTGCAAGTGTAAAAAAATTTGATCAATATTACTGCAATTGATGAGTAAACTTTAATTAATATGCTGCCACTACATTTTGTACTGCAAGCGGTTAACCCTTATAACTCGGTGGTCAGCTTAAAATATTTATTAATAATATTAATATTTGCCTCTATGTGTCACTGCATATATTGTAATCATCAACAGTTTACCTTACTTTCTAACCTATTACATATGGCACCATGAATACTTATTATATCAGTAGAGGATATAATGATTCAAGATCTTGTGCTTTCTTACTATAAGAAATTTTTAGTAATAGCATAATTACTTGACCCTGGTTCAGGCGAGCACCTGAGTTTTGTGGCATAAGCCAAAGTATCGGCTACAGTTCTGTTTCAATTCAGACCTAAGTTAACCCTTTTACCCCCAGGCTATTTGGAAATTTCCAACCCTTAACCCCCCAAGGGTTATTTTTTTTCAAGCACAATTTGCATAATGTTTCTTTTAAATTGCTCTAACAGCCTTAATTTTTGTCATAGAGAGGTCAGGTTGGTCTCATTCTCTTGGAAAATGCCTTGTTTCTCAAAAAAAATATCAAAAATATGCAAAAAAAAAATTTAAATAGCAGTTTTCTGCAAGGACATATCGGTACGTCCATGGGGGTAAAGGGATGAGTTTTGTGAAACGTACCAGTACGTCCTTTGGGGGTAAAAGGGTTAAGCTGTATGATTGGCTGTTGATGACTTAGATTTATGATAGAATTTGTACTGATTCTAACAGTATTTGTGGTGCATCTTTAATGATGAAAGATTTTAATTTCAGTGGTAAAATTTAGGCTGCATGCAGTATAGAGACTGAAGATACTTATTCCAGATTTTTGCAAATGTTACACCAACTTGATCAGTTCTAGGTCTTTGGGTATGTATAAGTATTATACTTGGTATTTGTGTACATTACACACACATCTATACATGTATGTAAGATTTATATGAGCCAGGGTGTATGTACTCTTGCATAATAATGGCTCTAATGGATGTAGAGTATTACTTATTTTAGCAATTTTTCTCAATGCCCCAGATTGATTTTATGTAATTTATAATTCAGACATTGTGAAAAGTGTATATATTGGTTTAATTTCTGTTTGTACATTAGAATATTTTAATTTAATTTTGTTTTAGTTGCTGTAAAGTTTATGTAAAGTATATTCAAAGTTTTGATAGAGACTGTTGTATAGTTCATCCAGGCCCACATGTACGGATGGCCGTATTAGGCATTGTATAAAGGTTCACTAATTTGCAATAGACAGTTTTAATGTACTTGATTTTGAAGGCTTCTTTTTGTCCCATGATTATTTGTGCTTTATTTTTGTTTTTGTTTTTTGCAAAGTTAGCCACATCCTTTGCAAAGAATCATTTTTAATCCAAATAACATAGATGGTTCCTACAATGTGAAAGGTGGTTGTTCATGTTCAAGAGAAGAATAACTGGAAAAGAAGGAACAAAAGTACTGTAAATTGAAAATTTAATTATAGTACTTTTGAATATATGTTTCAGCTTGTATTGCTCAATGTAAATTTACAATGCCCTTTCATGCTAATAGATAATTATTGATTACCATTGAGATAAATGGTTAAATCCTCTAACCAGTACTTATGCACATACTCTGTAAATTTTACTGTGATTATATAGCAACTTCTCCCTGTTGCATAAAAAGCAATCAGCCACATAAATGCAGTTTCTCTTCTGAAACAGCATATGACAGACTCAATCTAGTTGCCTTATTTTTTTATCATAATGAGAATTGCAAACCTTTGTTTTACATGTTCCCAAACCCGGCTTTAAATTTAGATAAATTCTTTAAACATTAGTTATCTTGCGACTGACATCATTTGAGGATAACTTTTAGTCGGTGGTCATTAATTTTATCAGCATTAATGTTTCTATGTCAGATTTTCCCTTTTATTGGGCTAGACATGAAAGGAATTCTCCATTCTCTTCTTTCTTGTGCACTTTCTACCCTTTTTTCAAACTTATTTAATGGAACAAGCCATTTCACTTTACCCAATAAAACTTTACTTATTGTAACAGAACTGTCTGCAATTTGTTCAGCAGTCAACTTTGTTAAAAACATAACCACAGAAATTTTTCATTTTTCAATATTAAACTTAGCAGGTGATTATATAAGCTGCAACTCTGTTGCTCGACAGAAAACTCTACGTTCAAAATACGCCAGCGATCGCTATGCAGGTAGGGGGTGTACATCAACAGCGCCATCTGTCGAGCAGGTACTCAGTACTCAATGTAAACACAGAACCAATTTTCTCTCTGTCGGGCTACCGGCAAGACCTACTAATTCGCTGTTACTAACTGGATTTGTTTTCACAACTATTTGGTGAAGTACACTATTCTAGTTTTGAGCTTTCGCTATGCAGGTGTTTTATCTTCATCTCAAAACTTGAACTCGTTTTGGATAGATTTAATTATGGTGACAAAGAGAGTATGGACTCTCTTTCACTTTTAAATGGCCGACCCTTCCCTTAGACGGAAGTGTGTTTAGGTTTTTAGTAATTTTGCTTAACACTTTATAGATCTATATATTTTATATCTCTCCGCCTTTATTAGGCCTCTTCGATTAACTTTCCATTTATTATAAACATATAAAAATAAATTTTTATGTTTTGTTTATATGCGACCTTTCCTGATAGTAGGCGGTCCTAACTTGGAACCGAAGTTAATCTACGTTGAGCCCGTTATATCGTATTTAGCCTTTAAAGAATTTAAAACTTTTTAAATTTAATGTTTTATGAAAGAATTTCTTTGATAGTCTTCATACTGTTTTCAAAGATGAACTAACGTTTAGTTTTTTAGACTACGCAGTTGTTGACGTTCAGGACGTTCAACATGCGCTCTATCGTTACGATAGAGAGAGAGTGTATCACGGTTTCACTTTGCAGTAAGAGTAAATCGATTCTGACGTTTTGTTCATTCTTTCTTAGCTTAAATGTTTTAAATTCTAAATTAAAGGAACTTTTTATTTGGAAAACCTTTCAGTTTTTTCCTTTAGTCAAATTACATGTTTTTTTTTGACGATATATAATTGGGCTCTTCTCTTAGGTGCGAAATCAAGAGAGAAAGAGAGAGAGAGATAGAGACGGAGGGAGAGAGAGGAGAGAAAACGTTCCGTTCAAGCGGGTAACGTTGTTCTCGTGTTACTCTCGTCCCTAGTCGCTGTACGGGGAAGAAGGTAAAACGTTTCTAGGGTTTTATTCTTGTCCCCAGGCTATGTGCGGTGAGAGATTGTAAACGTAGTTTATTTGAACTAGTGTTTAGTCTCTTTCCCAGCCACTGAATTTTTTATCTTTATATATGTTTTCTGTTTTTTGCTAGTATTAATGAGCTGCATTATACGACTGATTTCGCAATTACTACCTTTTAATGAAGGATAGAATTGCGTGTTTCAGGTAGAAATCAGTAAAAGTTTCGATTTCAGTGAAATAAGTGCAAAACAGAAAATCGAAGTGATAAAGTGATATGCGCAGTGTTACAGTGTTGCGTCCGAGGGTTCGTCTGTTCGTGCCTGTCGTTCACCTAGTCCGGGACCTCTTGCAAGCTCCCAAGCCCAGGGGAGAAGTAATGTCGAACGACTTATGGGTTCGAGAGGCCTTGATCAACGAACAGACGTTTCCCTCCGTGGTTTCGGGCGTATCTACCCAAGATCGCCCCACCCACACTAAGACGAGAGAGCCCATTTATTTCTCGTCTGCGGAAGAGGTTTCTCGTAAGAAACCATGGACCAAGGTCTCGCGGCTTATTAAGCGCAAGTCGGTCCCTTCCGCGCAAGTCCAACGGCCCAGTTGTAGCCACTGGGTCAGTTCGGACTCGCTGCAGTCTTCCGACGACTGCTCACCTCCTAAGAGAGGCAAAGCGGTACCGCATCAGGCAGTCACACCGTCTGTTGCTGCACCTGCTCCTGTAGACCCTAAGTGGTCTTTGCTGCAGACCATGCAGTCTCAGTTAACGTCATTGATGCGGGACTTTCGTGCGGAGAAGGTTGACACTGCACCAACCTCTAGCCTACAACCAACCACGGTTGTGCGTCCTGTGGACGCCGAGACGACCTTCTGCCGCACTCCAGCTGAGAGAGTCCCGCCACCCATGCGTTCCAGTGTACCCTGCCAGCCGCATGTTGACGTTCAGTAACGCACGGAACCTTCCGTTGACGTTCGCGAGGTACAACAACAGTCTAAGTTGTTTTGTTTTGACGCGGTGCGTCAACCTCCGCATTCTAGAGTTGTTTTGACTGCTCAGTCTAGAAAGTCAAAGCAGTCTTGAGTGGACACTGTATGTCCTCACGCACCTGTTGTTGTGGTTGACAGTTCAGTTATTGACAGTTCACAGACTGTCAAGCAGTTACATGACGTTGCCTTCTGGTCTGCTACTAATGCACCAGTGAGAGACTCACTGAGGTAACCTAGCTTTTATCGGACAAGGTTCCTGTAGATGAGGAAGTTGCTGTTCTCCCTCCTACTGATATTCCCTTGAGGACTCTGTCATTTGGAGAGGAGCCTTAAGCTGCTTAGCCTCCTATGGACTTTAATTAAATCATGATGATTTTTTAAGGATCTTCGTCCGGATCTTGTAACTGCTGCTCCTCGTTCGCCTTAACGTCAGAACTTACACTAGGCCTAGCTACTTCGAAGCCGTTGTTTTTAAGCTAGTGCTCTCTCGCTCTCCTAGAGAGCGTTACGTTGGCTAGGCGACTGGTTTTTGCACCAGGAGGAGTTTTAGGGACACAGCCTTTGATTTCCCTTCTTTTAAACAGGCTTATAGAGCGAGAGTCTGATAGGACACGAGAGAAGTTCTCGGCTTGGGAGTTCATGCCTCTGCCCAGATAGACTTCTCAATTCTGGTAGACTCGCCCTGGCGCCTAGCCAGGAGACGCTCCAAGTTGTTTACAGGTCAACTTCTCAACTTTTGTCGAGCCTTTGAAGTTTTGCTTTACTATTATGTCACACTTAACAAGGCTTTCAGGGATGGTAAATGGTTCCGCCTCAGTCGCTAACCCCGTCTGTTGCCACACCTGCTCCCGTAGACCCTAAATGGGCTTTGCTGCAAGACATGTAGTCCAAGCTTGCGTCCTTGATAGAGGACTTAAATGCGGAGAAGAACCTTCTGGCCAACAACCTTCCAACCGGTCGGTTGTGCGCCCTGTTGACGCTGAGGTAACCTACTCGCGTCTGCCAGTTGAGGTGGTTCCTCCTTCTGGCCAACAACCTTCCAACCGGTTGGTTGTGCGCCCTGTTGACGCTGAGGTAACCTACTCGCGTCTGCCAGTTGAGGTGGTTACTCCTTCTGGCCAACAACTTTCCAACCGGTCGGTTGTGCGCCCTGTTGACGCTGAGGTAACCTACTCGCGTCTGCCAGTTGAGGTGGTTCCTCCACCGATGCGACCCAGTGTGGGTTGCCAGTCGCACGTTGACATTAAGCGACGCTCGGAGGTGGTTGTTGACGTTCAGGACGTTCAACAACCAGCAGAGGTGACTTGTTGTGACGCAGTGCGTCAACCTCAGCAACCCGGTAGGGTGTTGACTGCACAACCCAGACAGTCTAGACAGTTTCGGGTTGACGCTGTACTTCCTCGTGCACCCATGGTTGTTGACAGTTCACAGACTGTGCAGCAGTTCCATGATATTGCGTCCGGCTCCGTCACGCATCCACCAGTGCGACCGGATTCAGCAATTCAGACGTTGCCCACTCCGTTGCCCCTCTGATGAGGACGTTGCTGAACAAGACGATCAGCCCCCAGCCCTGCTATCCATCCAGAAGATGCTGAAGAAGGAACGCTGCCCAGTCAGGCTGTGGATGAGTCTGGTAGGGACACTGTCATCCGTGGATCAATTTGTGTCACTAGGAAGACTACACCTCCGTCCTCTTCTATACCATCTAGCTTTTCACTGGAAAAAGGACAAGACGCTAGAAGCGGTCTCGATCCCGGTTTCCGGAAAGATAAAGTCTTGTCTGACTTGGTGAAAGGACTATATCAACCTTAGAGAGGGTCTTCCCCTGACTGTTCAGACTCCCAACCACGTTCTCTTCTCGGACGCATCGGACGTAGGCTGGGGTGCGACATTAGACGGTCGGGAATGCTCGGGATTATGGAACTCGAGTCAAAGGACAATGCATTTCAACTGCAAGGAGCTACTGGCAGTACGTCTGACCTGGAAAAGCTTCAGGTCTCTCCTTCAAGGCAAAGTGGTGGAGGTGAACTTGGACAACACCACGGATTTGGCGTACATCTCCAAGCAAGGAGGGACCTACTCTCTGACATTGTACGAGATCGCAAGGGACCTCCTCACCTGGTCAAAAGGTCTAGACATATCACTAGTAACGAGGTTCATCCAAGGCAACTTGAATGTCATGGCAGATTGTCTCAGTCGGAAGGGACAAATAATTCCAACAGAATGGACCCTCCACAAGGATGTATGCAAGAGACTTTGGGCCACCTGGGGCCAGCCAACCATAGATCTCTTCGCAACCTCGATGACCAAGAGGCTCCCAATTTTTTGCTCACCAATCCCGGACCCAGCAGCAGTTCATATAGATGCCTTTCTACTAGATTGGTCACATCTAGATCTATATGCATTCCCTCCGTTCAAGATTGTCAACAAGGTACTGCAGAAGTTCGCCTCTCACGAAGGGACAAGGTTGACGATAGTTGCTTCCCTCTGGCCCGCAAGAGAATGGTTCACCGAGGTACTTCGATGGCTAGTAGACGTTCCCAGAACACTTCCCCTAAGGGTGGACCTTCTACGTCAGCCACGCATAAAGAAGGTACACCAAGGCCTCCACGCTCTTCGTCTGACTGCCTTCAGACTATCGAAAGACTCTCGAGAGCTAGAGGCTTTTCGAAGGAGGCAGCCAGAGCGATTGCTAGAGCAAGGAGAACATCCACCCTTAGAGTCTACCAATCGAAGTGGGAAATCTTCCGAAACTGGTGCAAGTCAGTATCCGTATCCTCGACCTGTACCTCTGTAACTCAAATAGCTGACTTCCTCTTATATCTGAGGAAAGAACGATCTCTTTCAGCTCCCACTATCAAGGGTTACAGAAGCATGTTGGCATCAGTCTTCCGTCACAGAGGCTTAGATCTTTCCAACAATAAAGATCTACAGGACCTCCTTAAGTCTTTTGAGACCACGAAGGAGCGTCGTTTGGTTACACCTGGTTGGAATTTAGACGTGGTACTAAGATTCCTTATGTCAGACAGGTTCGAACCGCTACAATCAGCCTCCCTGAAAGATCTCACCTTAAAGACTCTTTTCCTGGTATGCTTAGCCACAGCTAAAAGAGTCAGTGAGATTCATGCCTTCAGCAAGAACATCGGATTCTCATCCGAAACGGCTACATGTTCTACAACTTGGTTTTCTAGCCAAAAACGAGCTGCCTTCTCGGCCTTGGCCAATATCGTTCGATATTCCAAACTTATCGTATGGTAGGAAATGAACTAGAAAGAGTCTTATGTCCTGTAAGAGCTCTTAAGTTCTATTTAAAACGAACTAAACCTTTACGAGGCCCGTCTGAAGCTTTATGGTGTTCAGTTAAGAAACCATCTTTGCCTATGTCAAAGAATGCTTTATCCTATTTTATCAGACTGTTAATACGAGAAGCTCATTCCCATCTGAATGAGGAAGACCAAGCTTAGCTGAAGGTAAGGACACACGAAGTTAGGCTGTCGCAACTTCCGTGGCCTTTAAACAAAATAGATCTCTGCAAAGTATAATCGACGCAACCTATTGGAAAAGCAAGTCAGTGTTCGCGTCTTTTTATCTTAAGAATGTCCAGTCTCTTTACGAGAACTGCTACACTCTGGGACCATTCGTAGCAACGAGTGCAGTAGTGGGTGAGGGCTCAACCACTACAATTCCCTAATTCCATAACCTTTTTAATCTTTCTCTTGAAATGTTTTATTATTGTTTTTTGGGTTGTCCGGAAGGCTAAGAAGCCTTTCCCATCCTACTTGATTTGGCGGGTGGTCAAAGTCATTTCTTGAGAAGCGCCTAGGTTAGAGGTTTTGATGAGGTCCTGTTGTATGGGTTGCAACCCTTGATACTTCAGATCCTAGGGGTCGCTCAGCATCCTAAGAGGATCGCGAGGCTCCGTAAGGAAGACGTACTTAAAAAGGCAGAGTAATTGTTCAAGTCGACTTCCTTACCAGGTACTTATTTATTTTATGTTTGTTATTTTGAATAACTGCTAAAATGAAATACAAAATACTTAGCTCATAATAATGTAAACAAGTAATGCTGGTCTCTACCCACCACCCTGGGCGTGAATCAGCTTATATAATCACCGGCTAAGTTTAATATTGAAAAATGTTATTTTTATTAATAAAATAAATTTTTGAATATACTTACCCGGTGATTATATATTAAAGGACCCTCCCTTCCTCCCCAATAGAGACCCAGTGGACAGAGGAGAAAATTGGTTCTGTGTTTACATTGAGTACTGAGTACCTGCTCGACAGATGGCGCTGTTGATGTACACCCCCTACCTGCATAGCGATCGCTGGCGTATTTTGAACGTAGAGTTTTCTGTCGAGCAACAGAGTTGCAGCTTATATAATCACCGGGTAAGTATATTCAAAAATTTATTTTATTAATAAAAATAAAATTTTTTAATAACTGAAAGTAGGCCTACAAGAGAACAGGTATAAGAAATGAATTAGGAGCTAAAGTGGATATGAATGTGTTGAGGTGGCTTGGCCATGTAGAGAGAATGGAAGATGGCCGTCTGCTGAAGAAGGTGATGAATGCAAGGGTTGATGGAAGAAGTGCAAGAGGAAGCTTCGCCAAAGTTTGGGTAGATGGATGGAGAGAAGAAAGCTCTAGATGATAGGAGGATAGATGTGAGAGAGTCAAAAGAACATGCTAGAAATAGGAATGAATGGGGAGCAATTGCGACACATTCCGACAGGCCTTGCTGGTTCCTCCGGTTGCCTTGGTGACCGCTGAGGTAGCAGCAGTAAGGGATTTGTCATATGAAGCTTCATTTATGGTGGATAACGGGTTTGATTGAGTGATTTGAAGTTCTCTGGCAGTCTGACAGGGTAACGGGAAAGGGTGGGCTGTGACACCCTAGTAGTACTGTACTAACCAAACTCGGCTGAATCCCTCATGCTGGGAGGAGCCAAGACAAGAAAAGTCCCCTTTTTTTATTATTATTATTATTATTATTATGTCAGCTAAGCCCCCAAATCGGGGGAAGTGCCTCGGTAGAAGGATAGAAGTACTTAAGAAGCCCTGCAAAATCCCTCTCCCAAAAATATCCTTGTCCAGAAGATTGAGATTACATTTCACAAATTATATGAAACTAGAAGTTTGTATATGTGGAGATCCTGCACATGTAGGTATTAATGGAAATCTGGATACTGACAGATGTGAAACTACAGTAATACCTGTTCATCTGGACAGTGCTTATTACCTCATTTCTTTTATACAAGTGGGTCTATGCATATATCAGCTCTAAATGGTAAAAGTGCAGATGGGTTTATGAGTCAAAGATTGAACAATCTAGAGTTGGAGTGATAAAAATGTCTGCTCAGCCAAGGAAACTATACTTGATATTGATGATAATAGACATATGCTAGTCATCACAGTGAGTGTGCTGATAGGCTTATTGATACAAAAGGTGGTGGAGAGGAAAGGGTTAATACAGTAGTCAAAAGATTGGTCCGAGCCCCTGGAAATGTACGTGCTGGATATCCTTAATTCCTGTGGTTTTCCTTATCAAAGAAGTGTGTGAATAGTATCATACTTAATGAGACTTTGTTGATGCTCCTCATGCTTTATTAGGGTTCATGTTTGTGGGGTGTGGTGTTTTTGTTTACTGAATGTATCATTGCCTCCCATGGAGTAGTATCACCTCACATGGTGTACTTAAGGCATTAGTGGCCTTCACAGCATTTTTGTCCTTGGCTATACAGTACCTGCTTTATATTCATCTACTTTACTTCTATTCCAACTTCCTTTCTTCCCTCTTACTGTCCAACCTCTTCTAACTTTTACTTCCTAGTGTAACTGCAGGGTTTTCTTCCAGTTGCACTTGGATAATGAATGACCTCACCCGTGCCATGGCTGGGCTATATAGTAATACCTCGCTCTTTTTCAGTTCCGATTTTATGTCACTCATCCATAAGTATTAAATAAAAGCAAAGCCATGTTACATCGTTTTTCCCGACCTTGTGTCAGTTTCTACATCGTAAAATAGTAATTAAGTAATTTACTGTACAGTACTGTACTTCACAATTGAGTTTATTAATGTAGGTATTTGGTTTTTATAAAATTATTGCAGGTTATAAGCAGTAGGGAGCATATAAGTCCCTTTATACAGCGAAAATCTGACCTACGTTGAAAATTAGGTCTCTTAGAACCAATTAACAATGGTAGGGCAAGGTATTATTGTATAGACCAAACTCAAATTTAATTCAATCCCTCCAATACAAGGATCAGCATAGGTCTTTTGCAATGTAAACAAAATTAGAGATTATAGACTACCTGGATGGGAGATGGTCTAAATCTTGTTTTCTCTCTGAGTGTGTACTGTCAGTCCTTGACTTCTGTTGTTTTGGTTATTTACATGTTGAGATCTAAAAAATATTTTGATTAATAATTTTAATTTTTTCTTATATGTATACAAACCCTTGACCTCTAATAGGAGTATGTTTTCAGCATAACGGGAACTTGGCTGTTAAAATTATAACAAGGTGTTGGTAGTTACTGGCAGGTGGAGGGTAAGCTCCACCCTCTCGCTAGCATACTAAATAGTCACTTTGGTTTTACCCGTCGGAGACCATAGACATACTCCCGGTGTTCTCATATAGTTTTATTAATCTTGCCTTTTTTAGATAAATATTTTGGCAGATTGTCAGGGGCGATGAATATCAAGGAAGAATGAGGTTTTACAGTTGTTTCCCAATAACTGTAGTGGTGTGTCAGTTGTCTGTGCAATAGGCTGTGTCCTTTTTGTTCCTATTTAGGCAACCTTACTATTTGCTGTCTCTTCTCTTACTAGTACTGCATGGCCTTATGACATAACTACAACAAATCCTGAGCACTATGTTACCATTCGAGGAAACCACTGCCTTGTGTGAAGGGAAAGGTTGATACCCTTCCCCTATCTTTCAGTGCCTTCCCAATCCCGGAAAAGTCTTCTTCTTTGTCTGCATCTTTTCCCACCTCTCTCCCACACTTTATCACCAGTTAGTCCCTTTGATTGAAGGTCATCCTTGATACAGTCCATCCACCTTCGCTTTGCCAATCCCAGGAAAGTACTAAGGACATTTCACCTGGTTGCTGTCTCTTTTGAGAATTCTTGTCTTTTCCCTTATCCCTACCAATTCATCTTTGTTGAGAGTCTTCGCTGCCATTTTGAGAAGAAGAATGCTTAGAAGATGTCATTGAAGAAGTCCAGGTGGGCAATCAGTAAGAGGGGAATTGTATCACTCCTATCGTTTCGTTTTCCATGGGAAAGACTATGCTATTCCAGAACCTTAGGGAAGTATCTTGAGTATTTGCACACTGCTGTACGTGATGAAGGCCACTGCCCATTTTTCCTTTTCTATCTTTCTCTCTCTCTGAAGAGAAAGGAGTATACGTGCTGAGAGTTGTCCCTATATGGGAAGAAACATCGGTAAGTATTGCTCCTGCTTTATTGGCTTAAAAGCAGTCTCAATTCTAGCACCCAGGAAACACACACACCTGGAATCCACACACACTGTAAACCACATAGGGCATTCACGCACACCTGGAATCCACTCTCATCACAAGCAACAAACACTGGAATTCACAAGCATCAGTAAGACACACACACTGGAATCCGCCTGATGTGAAATCCACAACCATCCGGAATCCACACACATTTGAAATACACACTTTGTAAATAAGGCCCTTTGCGTCAATAGGCATAGGAGGAGATGATGATGATGATGGAATGTATCCTCAGTCTTCACAATCAATGGATATAAGCATGACGACGTCAACAAGGAATGTGATAACAGGCAGACCGTCAGTTGGATTAAGTCTTCACCTACCTTCAGATGACTGACTTCCATGCACTTTGGCTACCCACGTTATGAAATCAATTGTTCAGTCACTATGCCTAATACTACTACCGGAAGAAGACATCATCATAGAAGGATTGATCAGCAGCATCTTACTCTCGAATCAACCACTCTGCACATAGGCGAGGAAAGTACATTCCTCTTTAAGAACAGTACATACTGCTTGCTCTAAGAATGCTACTTACCAAGAGGAACGGTACCTACCAGGAGCAGCAGTACATACTGTGATCATACCCAACACAGAGTTGTATTGGTTACATAGCTCCTTCTACTTCTCCATCTCACAGGAGACCAAGGAATAAGGTATGGCCCTCTTCATTCTTCTTTTTCAGAGAATTTCTCCAGTCTTCTAGCTAGGTGACAGAAGACATCTTCAAAGAAGTCTTGCTTCCTAGGACAGAAGACTTCAGGAAACATTTAGTTCTGGGAATCCCTCAAGCTCTCAAGTTACACTCCCAGAAAGGGACTATACTCTTTGAGCAGGGCAAAATCACCTTTAAGCTACAACTCCCTTATTGACTCAGTTGCTAATATCATCATATTGGCCAAAAAGGGAATTTTCTGTCCAGGCACTGAAATTCTGACCACCGAAGCATCAAGCAAACTGTGGTTAAGAAGAAAACTTCTTGCATCTGATATTGCTTCTTCCAAGGTAATGAAAGCAACCTTTTATTACACCAGAACCACCTCCTTTTGGGGTTAGGTGGGGACATCCCCTAGGAGATGGATCTTGAATTTTCATCATGAGTCTTGAATTGCCACCAGGTTTTTAAACACGATGTCATTAAATGGTAAATCTGTATATTTATGCCAATCAACATTCAAATCAGGCCGGGATGTGCATCCTTCACAGTATGGCCAAAGGTTATCTGCAGCATCCATTGCAGAACTGCCCTCAGCTTCATCCCCCACCACTACTGAGCCTTTAACACTTGGAATGAAAGGAAAAACTACAGGACCCTTCCTTAGAAGCTGGGAAGTCAGCCCCAGCAACAGCTGAATCCTTAGAACTGGAAAGAATACCCCCCATTAGGACCTTCTTAGAAGCTAAAAGGCTTGGAAACTGGTAACCTGAAAAGTCACAATGGCCGAATCCAAAAAGGTTGGAGAAAAAGGACTCCCATAGTAGCTTTCCTTTGAAAGTTGCTAACCTAAAGGCCCAAACAGCTGGATCCCTAGGTTGGGGCATGAAGGAGTCAGAAAACAGATTAACAGATTAATGTGTTGGCTAACCATACAAGGAGAGGATCGGTGCCTCTACTATTCTAGCTATCAGTAAGGAGTTTATGGGAGATATAACGGATTTTGAGCAAAGCGAAAAATCTATTTTTGGGTGATATGGCCATGTCGTCCTGATGGACGGTTCCTTTAGGCAGCTTTCTAAGGGATATTTGGTGCCAAATATCCCTTAGAAAGCTGCCTAAAGGAACCTTCCATCAGGACAACATGGCTAACCCAAAAGAACGTACCAAATCCAGGTAGATTGGTCAGTAAGGCATCTATGGGAGATGCAAACGTATCAAATCCAGGCAGAATAGTCACCTACTTAGTGGAATCCTTAATTGGATTCGACCTAATGAGTGAAGTGGTCATTGACTTCGTGGAACTTTCCAGCCTTTAAAAAGCTGTCTTTCAGAAGTAGCTCATGGCTAAATTTTAGGGGGGGGGGGGGGGTCGCTGCTTCAGAAAATTTGTAGCTTTATATTAAATGGGAACAAAGTACTATAAGGAAATTTATTCAGAAACTTGATAGAATCCTAAAAGAACAAAAACATTAATTTATTTTACTCAATAAACTAAATTGTTACTGTTCAAACTTGTTCCATTCATTTAAAAATGAATTCCATTTTTTCTTGTTTTAATTTATGCAAAATATCAATAATTATTTTTTCCAGGATCTCTGGATGCCAACAGAGGAAACTTTTCTCCATTGAAAGCGCTGCAAGTTCATTTGGTGTTCCCGATTTTATAATGGTTTTTTAGAAAAGTTGTAATTGTTTTCATTGTTGAAAAGCAGCATTCAGCTTCTGATGTAGTCATGGGAATTGTCAAGAGTAGCTTAAAAAAAATAAAAGAACCGAAAAAAACTGAATCAATTAGAATTATTGGAAGTAGGATAATGATCTAATTCTACAATTTATCACTTTCAAGAACATGGTACACAGTATTTTAGCCCAACATTTGTGGAGTTAAAAAGATAACTACCTTACACCGACATGCCAAAGTCCGTTGTCTCGGTACTGCTGGAACAACAGTGCTCTCTCTCCCTCTAAGCTTTGCGTGCAGATTCCTGTGTGCGCATGTGCATAAAAGCCTAACACCAAGCAGCTAGGACTCTGACGTACACAGTTCCAAACAAGGGTTTTTGTATTTCATTATTATTACAAGCTAAGCTACAAACCTAGTTGGAAAAGCCTAGGGACTCCAACATGGAAAATAGGAAAATAGCACAGTAAGGAAAGGAAACAAGAAAATTAATAAAATACAAGAGAAATAATGAACAATCAAAATAGAATAACTTAAGAACAGGAACAACATAGATTAGATCTTTCATATATAAATAAAAAAAATAATTGGAAGATAACTAAAAAACGGATCTATTTTTGGGTGAGATAGCCATGGCGTCCTGATGGAAGGTTCCTTTTTGGTAGCTTCCTTGGGTAAATAACTACTAAGATATTCCCAGAGAATTTAACCACAGGTTATCACAGAATTCTAACTTCTGGAGCGAGTATCCTAAAGGTTTCCCTTTTAAGACATCGTATATCAACAGGGGACGCATGTATTAACGCGCCACATAGCTATCTACACCCCGAACAGAGTTAATGCTTCGGTGTGTAAGGGCGGAGAATAGCTGGGAGCCGTTCCATAGCTAATCTCATCCGTGGCTACTTTTGGTACTCGAGACGTAAACAAACGGGCGCCATTGCTTAAATGACGTCACGTCCGTCTTCATCCTGAAGCCAGTTGCTTGCCGATCACCATGATACAGCAGAGCAGGGTGGGACCTAAAAACTGGACGAAGTAGCAGGGAGGGTCCATCAGGACGCCATGGCTATCTCACCCAAAAATAGATTTTTCGCTTCGCTCAAAATCCGTTTTTTGGGCTCAAGCCATGGCGTCCTGATGGAAGAATACCAGAGAATCAATGTATCGTGGTAGATTTTCCCCTATTGGGTAAGCGCCAAGGGCTTTGAACAATGTAGCATAATAAAAGAAACGTAGGGAAGAATCTTCCTGCCCCCCTTGGCAGTGAATTTCCCACGGCCATGCCGAGATCAAAGTGGTTATCGAAGGGCTATTCACCTTGCTAGAAGAACCTGAAGAACTTGGAGACGAGACTGAATGGTTGGCATTCGTATCGGAACATTCTTTAGGGCAGACAAGTGGTGGTTAGGCACTGTGTGCTAAGAAGGTTAGTTTCGTCTCTAGGATATGAAGAGTAAGTATTCGGATTGGAATATTACATTGTAAGAGTGAATATATACTAAGGGTTAGGATCTTAGTATCTCCATGAACCATAGGGAAGGGGAGAATAAAACTATGACAGGCATATATTTCATAGTATAAATAGGAGCGGATTGAGACGCACAAGTAATAAAATAGGAATTTTATTTCACAATTGCAGAAAATTTAAAATAATTTACAGCAGTAAGTAAAGTTAATTTACAGTGAATTATAATGTACATAGTAATAAAGACTTGCTCTTGAATCTGAAAGGGAATTTCAAATTTATTAGTAGGCACTCGTTCTCGAGGAACGTCAGTCTTTAATTAAAACACATCATGCTCTAGGCATGCGGCGCTTGTGTGACGACTATGACATTTCACCTGGGATAAGAACAGTTATAAGAAAGCACTAAGTGTTTTCGACATCACTATGTATCGCTCGAGGGACAACATAGGCACCCGAAGAGTTAGAGTCCCAAGTAACTCGCTGTTCTATGCAGAGTTAGGTGCAGGTTTCATAACACTACCTGCGGCTACCACAAAATGTTTGACTTCGTGCACTTGTTTCGCATAATGTTTGAAGAAAACACGCGAGGACTTCCAGCCTGTAAAGCTTTTAAGGCTTTTGAAGTCCATACTCTGAAAGAAATTCAGAGACGATGCAACTTTTCTAGGATCGTGACCGGCGGGTGTACTGTCAGGATCCGCTCTGCGAATGAAGTAGGTGATTTTCGCTCTTAATTGTTTCAGTGACAGGTCGCTGCCCGATGTTTCTCCTTTGAAGAGTTGGCCTCCACCAAAGTTCGAAGTTCTGCGAAGATAGACCTTGAGGCTCTCTACTGGGCATAGAGAGGCATCTTCCTTCAGGGGGCATATTCTCCAGGGGCCCCATCTTTTGGTGGGTAATTCGTTTTTGGCGAGAAACGTCGGATCCGGGGAGAGGGTAATGTCTCCTGAATCAGTAAACAGGATATGACCCTCTTCTCTTGACAATGCCACTATTTCGCTGACTCGGGCTCCTGAGGCAAGAGCAAAGAGAAATATAACTTTCTGAGTCAGATCCTTGAGAGGGCATGAATCATTATCCAAGTTGGAGGCGAAATGGAGCACCTTGTCCAATGACCAGGAGATCGGTTTCGGTGGGGGTGCTGGGCGTAGACGAGCGCATCTTTCGGCAGTTTATTGAAGATGTCGCTGGACAGATCAATTTGGAAGGCATACAATAGTGGTCTAGTCAAGGCCGATTTGCAAGTCGAAATTGTATTGGCTGCTAATCCCTGTCCATGAAGGTAAATGAAGAAGGACATGCAGAAATCAATTGTGATTTCCTTAGGATTTTTTGTCTTGACGAAAGAGACCCATTTTCTCCAAGATGATTCGTATTGCCGTCTTGTGGATTCGGTCTTGTAATCCTCGAGGAAGTCTAGACTTTCCTTCGAGATCCCAAACCTCTTCTTTGCGGCTAGGGAGAGAAAATCATGAGATGAAGGTCCTTGATTTTCGATGATGAAGCGAAGACAGTCGACTTCTGTACTTGTTGGGAGAGAACTGGGCCCGGGAGAGGGATCAGCTTGTTCCGGGGCCACTTGGGAGCCACTAGGGCCGCTGTCCCTTTGAAGGTTCTCAGCTTGGAGAGGACTTTCAGCAGAAGGTTGGTGAGAGGGAACAGGTAGATCTTGGACCATCTGTTCCAGTCCAGTGACATGGCATCCACTGCTTCTGCCTTGGGGTCCTCGTACGGGGCCACGTACCGAGGAAGTTGATTGTTGTCGCTCGTTGCGAAGAGATCTATCTGAAGTTCTGGGACTTGGTGAGAGATGAAGGAGAATGATCTTGCGTCTAGAGACCATTCCGACTCTATCGGGCTTGTCCGAGATAGAGCATCCGCTGTCACGTTGCGGAATCCTTGTAGGTGAACTGCAGACAGGTGCCATTTCTTCTTCTCTGCCAGACGGAAGATTGGGAGAAGCACCTGATTTATCTGGGGCGATCTTGAGCCTTGGCGATTGAGACATCGAACTACCACAGAGTTGTCTAGGGTTAGACGAATATGGATCGAGGGAGGCGGGGAGAGTTTCTTCAGAGTTAGAAGGACCGCCATGGCCTCCAAGATGTTGATGTGAAACGTCTTGAACAGGGGAGACCATGTGCCTTGAGCCTGTTTTTGGTGGGAGTGACCTCCCCAACCCTCCAGCGAAGCGTCCGTGTGGATGTTGAGTGATGGAGGTGGGTGTTGAAGAGGAATGGACCTTTTCAGGGCCTTTGCTTCCGACCACGGCTTGAGGAGAAGTCGAAGTCTGTTTGGGAGCCATCTCTTGAGGTCTCTTCGAGCGATGGATGCAGAACGTCTCCAGACTCCCGCGGCATCCTTTAGCTGTGCACGAAGCACTGGGTTTGTTACTGAGGCGAACTGTAGAGAGCCTAGAACTCGTTCCTGCTGGCGTCTTGAGATCCGCTTGGATTTCAGTAGTCGCTTGACAGACCCTGCTATTTCCTTCCTTTTCTTCTGGGGAATGGAAAGGCGGTGTGACTGAAGGTTCCATTGGATTCCTAACCATTGGAACTTCTGAGCTGGAGAGAGGCGAGATTTCTTCACGTTTATCTTGAATCCCAGGTGTTCTAGGTACTGGGTGACTTTGCTGCAGGATTTTAAACAATCCTCGGGCGATGGAGCCCAGACTAGCCAATCATCGAGGTAGGCCATCGCCTCTCCTTCGTATCTTGTTCCCGACGAAGGAGGTGATCGTTGAGTTTCGGGAGGTCTTCATTAAACTGACGTCCGGATCTAGCTTTCCCACCACGAAAGTATGCTGGATGTCCTTCCAGTGTCGAGCGTCGGGGGGAGTCACTATGGAGAAGGGTCTGCACTCCTCCAGTGCAGGGCAGGCTTTTCCCTCTTCCACAGCCTTGAGGCACACAGCGAAGGCCTTTTCCATGAATGGAAGGACTGCATCGTCGGGTGCGACGTAGGTAGGGTGCTTCTTGCTCAGGGCCGGAAGCTTAGAGCAGGTAAAACCCCTACTTTTGAACGTATTGGCTAGCATAGCCTGGGCCTTCGCGAGATCGAACACTATCTCCTCTTTTGGTTCGGTCTCTTCTTTAGAGGCAGGTTCAGAACGAAGCCGGACGTAACAGTCCGGGTAGGCCTCGAATTTTGGGAAGAACTCCATGTATTCCAGGGGGACCGTGCCGATCTTGTCGCTGACGAAGATCCTGCCCGTCGCGATAACTATATGCTCAGCATACCTCCATGGGTTGGCATGTGAGCAAGCGGGGAGATCCTTAACCGAGATCTTCTTCGGTTCTTTGGATCCTATCATGGACCTGATGAACTCCTGATTTTCTTTCAGCCTGTCGTCCATGATGGCTTTGATCATCCGGAACATCTCTTGGGCGGATGGCATGGGTTCCGGGGTAGCGGAGGTAGACGGGAGAGACACTTCCGTCGGTGTAGGAGTAGGGGCGGTGATGGAAGGAGGAGCGACCTCTTGCTCCGACTCGGTGTATTCCACCTGGTCCTCATCATCTTCAGCACCTTGAGCCATAAGGGTCTTCTCCGTGCCCTCCGAAATATCCGACATGTGTTCGTCGTCCTCGGAATCCAGGTGGCACTCGTGCATGGACTGGGCCATGACTACGTCTGGTTCCACCGTGATTTGGACAGTGGGGATCAAATCCTTGGGCACCACAGAATCAGGGGAGGCCTTTGGGAACAAAAGGGACCTCATTTCTTCAGTGGCCAGGTACGGTCCGGTGGCATTCTTCTGGAAGCCACGCACCCACTTGCGTAGCTTATCCCGAGAAGTGTCCCTGACCTCCGCTGAGGGAGGGTTATGGAAGGCATCAACTAGGTGAGCCTGGCAGACCGTACAGTTCAGCGGGTCCCAGAATTTCAAATCCCCTTTCTTGTTAGCACAAGGGGCGTGAGTCCTGCAAGCCGTATGCCTGCAGAAGTCGAAGTCACACTTCATCTGCTCCTCCTGTGGAAGAAAGAGAAAATGAGTATGGGGGGAGTCATAAGAATGGCTCTTAAACTAAGTTAATATTAATCATTAATTTTAACTTGATGAAGGGTGTGATGCACAAAGGATTGAGATAGGAAAGAAACATACTCCGTGCATCCCGCCCGGCTGGTTACCGTAAGCTTCATCCTTGGATAATCCGAGGTGGCCGAAGGCGCAGGATAGAATTCCAGTAGAAGTCCATAGGGCAATGGAATTCCATGGGAATTGTCAAGGATAAGGTTGGGACTGAGGCCACTCAGTCCCAAATTAGGGGGCTAAAGGATCCCAAAGGGTAACTGCTTCCGGCAACCAGCCGCGCTAAGATACACGCAGCATGCTGGAAATCTGTAGAATGCAAAAAGACAGCATGATTACCAGTAGAACAGTACTAAGGTACTGATCCATTAACGTAAACAGGCCATCTGGTTGCAGTGTAGGGCTATCAGTATTAGATGATAGCTAGTAGAAGGGGGTGCAAGTCGTCTTGACGCCTCCGGAAGGTTCCGGCAGACCTCCGGCACGCCGGAGGCCGCTCCAGCAGAGTTTCTGGCATTAGGACAGACAATATAAAAGTCAAGAGAAATACCAGGGTGGCGGCCGCCGGCACAGCGGCGGCACGCCGGCAGAGGGAGCGGCGGCTCCGGCAGCCGGAGGTTGCCGGATTGGTGACAGGAACAAGGATGGTTATAGCAGAACCGGGTTTCCGGCAGTGGATGCCGGCACTCCGGGGGCCGGCCGGCGGGCGGACGACCAAGCTATGAGGAAGGGGGAGAGCCATAGGCTGGAAGCCGGCGGCAGGCGGCAGTCCCCCGGCACACAAAGGACCGGCGGCCATGGGGATATGGGGTGAGTCACCAAGGTAGGAGGTGGGTATCGCCGACAGTGGAGGCGGCAAGGGACCGGCACCCGGATAGTGAAAGAGACAGAGGGAGGGATGTAGGGGGTCCAGCCATGGACTCCCAGACATCCCCCCTGAGAGGGTGTACCCATGATAGAGGCTGACTCTATCACCCAGAAGCAGGGGCCGCAGAGGACCGGGAGCTAGGGTAGCCCAAGGGAGGGCTAGGGGACACCCAAAGGGGGGGGGGTGAGACCCCTGCATACAGAACACATCCAGTGGCTAACCCCATAGGACACTATGAAGGGTATATGTACCAGAGCGGACTGTACACAGAAGCTCAAGGTAGCCCTATCACTCTACCCTAAGGAGGAGTTGTAGGACAGGGGACAGATGGGTATAGACTAACCTAAGTATAGGCTAGGCTATACAAGAGATGGGTGGGGAGGGGAGAAGAGAAGGGTCTTCCATGGAAGGGGTTCTGTGCCAGAGCGGCCACTAAGGAAGGGAGGACACTCCCTAACCTAAGGTAAGGCAGCCTGACTGAAACGGTACATGGGTACAGTTTCAGCAAGGAACAGAATGACCCTTCCAAAACCTAACCTAGAGCAGGGATGTACGTCCTGAACTAGGAAGGATAGAAGACATATCGCTATCGCAGGAAAGTCGTAGACTTAGTCCTAGCAATAGAGGATAGACTAGCCGTTCCTCACTCTCAGGCGCAACCCTAAGGGGGGTTCATTCCCTTAGGGAGGACAGAGAGGCAATAACATACTCTGATAAGAGCTTGATCCCCTTACGTGGTAGGGGGAGCAAGGCTACACAGAGGGAATGCCCAAGGGCATGGGGATGAAGGAGGCATATAGGGGTCCTACATGTAGGTTAGGTTAGGAAGGCACACTAACTAACCTATCCCCTATATGGTCCCTGAAGGCGAAAACACTTGCATCACAGTCAATAGTATTGTAAAATAATGCCACTGTCTTCATAAGTAAGCCTAGGATCACTGATAAAATCATGTATGAACACTAATATAGGCGCTCTGGCCTGGGGGCTATAGTAGCCAACTGGTATGGGGTCAATCGATGACCGGTAAAAGAGCGTCAAAACACGATATAAAAGTTCCTAGCTATGAAGACTAAATAAACTAATATTATCGATTAGTCAATAAGGCCGGAAGCGTTGTTGTGGCTAACTAAATAAGGCATGCAGAACAACAACGACGCCATAAAATGGCGGGTCCGGTAGAGGCACAGCTCTGCCACAAAACAACAATTATCTCGAAAAGTAATATTTACTTTACGGTCAGAGCTTAACTAAACAATACTGGAACCTTGTACTCAACTTTCCAGAAGAAGGCGAGGCCGAAGGTAGCGACATGATAAAGATGCAAGACGATAAAGTTAGCACAGGGAAAATCCGTCTAAGTAAGGCGAGCTACTGTACAAAGGATGAAGACGGACGTGACGTGATTTAAGCAATGGCGCCCGTTTGTTTACGTCTCGAGTACCAAAAGTAGCCACGGATGAGATTAGCTATGGAACGGCTCCCAGCTATTCTCCGCCCTTACACACCGAAGCATTAACTCTGTTCGGGGTGTAGATAGCTATGTGGCGTGTTAATACATGCGTCCCCTGTTGATATACGATGTCTTAAAAGGGAAACCTTTAGGATACTCGCTCCAGAAGTTAGAATTCTTTGATAACCTGTGGTTAAATTCTCTGGGAATATCTTAGTAGTTATTTACCCAAGGAAGCTACCAAAAAGGAACCTTCCATCAGGACGCCATGGCTTGAGCCCAAAAAATAATAGTATCCCAGTGTGTACCCTTCAAGCAAGCGAATTCAAGCCCAAGACAGTGGAAGGCCATGGTAAAGGTTATGACACGGCTCACGCCTAGAGAACAGTTGTTTGATGTGTCCTTCTCCTAGAAAGGCTGCTTATTATAGTTAAGGTCTGTTCCACCTTTACCAAGAGAAAAGTAGCCATTGAACAACTACAGTGCAGTAGTCGACCCTTTGAGTAAAGAAGAATTGCTCGGTATTGTCAGTGGTGTCAAGTGTACGATGACAGAGGAGAATGTGGAAAGATAGGCCAGGCTATTCGGTGTAATGTGTAGGCAAAGGAAAGTGAGCCATAACCAGAGAGGGATCCAGTGTAGTACTATTTGATCAGTCATTAAAGGACCTAATAATTCTCTAGCGGTAGTATCTCCACGGGTGGTTAGTGCTCTGGCCAACCTACTACCAATAAACTGAAAGATGGTTAACGACATTAAGTTTAAGGCATGCATATTGTACAACTATAAGGAAAGAATTGATGAAAAAAAAATCCTATTGAATGTTATAGATTATATCAAATGAAATTGGGAATGCTGTAATTCCACAGTGCCTATACACGAGCCGCTACCGATGTCACTAAATCTAGTCAACAATGCACGAATGTAGACAGTAGAACGGAAATAACTGGAATTTTAGAATAGGCCTACTTAATGATGATAATTTCATGTTTTGGTCATAGCCTTTTCGTCAAGTGCGTCAACTGAAGTAATTTGCAACCAAATGGAATCTCGATAAATTAATTGGTGTTTAAAATCAATAAATGTAAAATAGATGTCAAAACTTCTATTTTAGAAGGATGTCGAACTAGGCCTACTGTGAGAATCATTCGAAAGACACCAATAGCAGAAAATAATATGTGTTGATATGATAGACAGATGCTTGGTACAGAATCTGCTAAGTATTACAACAAGAAAAAATGACAATGTAAAGCTTAAAACTGAACTAGCAACAGGATATTCTATTTTAGATCCGATATGCATGAATATTGCAAATTGATTGAGTTACTGAAATTCATCCAGGACAATATTTCAGACAGCATAGCTTGCAAAGGTTTATTTATTTATTTATTTTCTTTTTTAACTTCAATAGCCTGTCTACTTTATCGGTTAACTTCTACTGTATACTCGACGATTCTAATTTCTGTAATTTTATACAACAGCTTCTAAATTTGCTTAATTCACTAGAGCTAAATAAATGCCCTGTCTCTGCAAAACTCGCAAAGCCTACAATTTTCATTACTGTTGCTATAATTTGCTTTCCAGTCACTCGTATTCAACCTTGTTTTCATTGCCATGACAGCTTCCAGAGTGTTACAGTAAGTTCACCTATGTAACTTCTGCCATTAGGCCTGCCATGTACAAACTTCAACCTTGCCATTTGCGTATTTGTTTCTTTCATTCTTCATTTAATTTAATTGGTAATTTTACCTTTTATTTCTCCGAGTTCTTGTTTACTATAATTCGTACTTCTTCAATTTCAACATCATACTTTTTGTATATTTTTTTTAAAAGACTTTTCTCCGGCATTCAACATGTAGTTCCCTTAATTGGGCTTAAGGAATCTTTTTTAAATGCCCGTTTATTTGGTAATGTTTTAAAAAGCATCATATTATTAAACTTATCAATCTCGTCATTTCAATTTTCAACTTGCATACTGGCCTGGGAATTGCTATGGACAATTTACACAACTACATTAACAGAAAAAAAACCTATGACGATGCTTTTTTTTTAACATTGAAAGGAATAAGAAAATATAAGGAACATTATGATTTTATGAATCCTCAAAGAATAAATGCTCTTGCAGTTCTTTCGAAGAAGAATAATTTTTGGAATCAAGGGAAAATTATTAGTCTTCTCGCAAAGTATAAGAAGCAGAATAGACACTGTCACACTGGGTGACTGGATAGTGGACCAAGTGGATTTCGTGTTTACACTTGACAAGTTGATAACTTGACATTAATACCTCACGCGTGAACTCGTCAAGTTAGACTATCGGTAAGTATAAGAATTTTAGGATTTTATCAAATTTATGAATAAAACTGTCTTACATGATTCTTTCGTTTTACACAATTTTTAAGCACCACCCTACTCAATTTAGCTGCTAGGTTCAACTGATCTCGCATTACCGATGTTAACTGATTTAATCTAAGCTATCTTATAATATTTTTTTAAAGTTTAGATTTATTTTGCTATTCTTACTGTATATTAGACACAAAATCCCAAGGCGATGGTAGATATATTTACCCGGAGCTTATATTGTACGGTATGATGAGTTGTATTATTTTGTAGTGTTTTCCCGTTTCATGTTTCAATTAGTTTTAACGTTCCTTTCTATTGGAAGTCCTTAGATTTAGTATAGCCCCCCCCCCCCCTCAATTTAAAACAAAAAAAGATAATGGAGAACTGCAATAGGAAAAGGGATTTAAACCTTGGAAAATACACAAAACTAGTTAAATACAGGCCATTGTCTAACCAAAATCACAACCTCCTAACCTAACCTGTGGGCTGGTTCTTTATCAGAACCGGTCGTTCAAAATACCTAAAAGAATTGCTACATATTGCGCAGCCTACAAAACGGATTTTGAGCGAAGCGAAAAATCTATTTTTGGGTGAGATAGCCATGGCGTCCTGATGGAAGGTTCCTTTTTGGTAGCTTCCTTGGGTATAAGACTACTAAGATATTCCCAGAGAATTTAACCACAGGTTATCACAGAATTCTAACTTCTGGAGCGAGTATCTCAAAGGTTTCCCTTTAAGACATCGTAATACAACAGGGGACGCATGTCTGAACGCGCCACATAGCTATCTTCACCCCGAACAGAGTTAATGCTTCGGTGTGTAAGGACTGAGAATAGCTGGGAGCCGTTCCACAGCCAATCTCACTCGTGGCTACTACTGATACTCGAGACGTAAACAAACGGACGCCATTGCTCTGATGACGTCACGCCCGTCTTCATCCTGAAGCCAGTTGCTGCCCATCACCATGATACAGTAGCACAGGGTGGGAACAAAACTGGACGAAGTAGTAGGGAGGGTCCATCAGGACGCCATGGCTATCTCACCCAAAAATAGATTTTTCGCTTCGCTCAAAATCCGTTTTTTGGGCTCAAGCCATGGCGTCCTGATGGAAGAGTACCAGAGAATCAATGTATCGTGGTAGATTTTCCCCTAGTATTAAGTGCCTAGGCATTGACAAAACGGCAAAGTAATCTTAAATAAAGAACCATAGGGAAGAAGTATCCTGCCCCCCTTGGCAGTGAAGTTCCCATGGGCTATGCCGACGTCAAAGTGGTATTGAAGGGCTATTCATCCTGATAGAAGAACTTGAAGAACTTAGAGATGAAGCTGAATGTTTGGTATTTGTATAGGAACATTCTGAAATTAGAACAGTGGTGGTTGGACACTGTGTATAGAGTTCATCTCTTGGGTATCAAAAGTAAGTATTCGTGTAGGAACCTTACTTAGTCAGAGTGAATATAATTTAGGATTAGACATCTTAAATTCTTCATAACCATAAGAAAGGAGGAATAAATAAAACTATGACAGGTATGTATTTCATAGTAAGTAGGAGCTGATTGAGACGCACAAGTAATAAAATAGAAATTTTATTTCACAAATGCAGAAATTGATTAATTTACAGCAATAAGTAAAGTTCATTTACAGTAATTATAATGTACATAGAAATAAAGGCTTGCTCTTGAATCTGAAAAGGAATTTCAGGATTATTAGTAGGTACTCGTTCTCGAGGAACGCAAGTCTTTAATTAAAAACACATCATGCTCAAGGCATGCGGCACTTGTGTGACACTATGACATTTCACCTGGGTTAAGAACAGTTATAAAAGCACTAAGTGTTTTTCAACATCACTATGAATCGCTCGAGGGTCAACATAGGCACCCGAAGAGTTAGAGTCCCAAGTAACTCACTGTTCTACGCAGAGTTAGGTGCAGGTTTCATAACACTACCTGCGGCTACCACAAAATGTTTGACTTCGTGCACTTGTTTCTCATAATGTTTAAAGAAAACTCGCGAGGACTTCCAGCCCGTGAAGTTTTTAAGGCTTTCAAAGTCCATGCTCTGAAAGAAATTCAGAGATGATGCCACTTTTCTAGGATCATGACCAGCGGGTGTACTGTTCGGATCCGCTCTGCGAATGAAGTAGGTGATTTTCGCTCTTAATTGTTTCAGTGACAAGTCGCTGCCCGATGTTTCTCCTTTGAAGAGTTGGCCTCCACCAAAGTTCGAAGTTCTGCGAAGATAGACCTTGAGGCTCTCTACTGGACATAGAGAGGCATCCTCCTTCAGGGGGCATATTCTCCACGGGCCCCATCCTTTGGTGGGTAATTCATTTTTAGCGAGAAACGTCGGATCAGGGGAGAGGGTAACTTCTCCTGAATCGGTAAACAGGATGTGTCCTTCTTCTCTTGATAATGCCACTATTTCGCTGACTCGAGCTCCCGAAGCGAGAGCAAATAAAAATATAACTTTCTGAGTCAGATCCTTGAGGGGGCATGAATCATTGTCCAAGTTGGAGGCGAAATGGAGTACCTTGTCTAGTGACCAGGAGATCGGTTTCGGTGGGGGTGCTGGACGTAGGCGAGCACATGCTTTTGGTAGTTTGTTGAAGATGTCGTTGGACAGATCAATTTGGAAAGCATATAGAATTGGTCTAGTCAAGGCTGATTTGCAGGTTGATATCGTATTGGCTGCTAATCCCTGTCCATGAAGGTGAATAAAGAAGGACATGCAGAAATCAATCGTGATTTCTTTAGGATTTTTTGTCTTGACAAAGGAGACCCATTTCCTCCAGGATGATTCATATTGCCGTCTCGTGGATTCGGTCTTGTATTCCTCTAGGAAGTCCAGACTTTTCTACGAGATCCCAAACCTCTTCTTTGCGGCAAGGGAGAGAAAATCATGAGATGAAGGTCCTTGATTTTCGATGATGAAGCGAAGACAGTCGACTTCTGTACTTGTTGAGAGAGAACTGGGCCCGGGAGAGGGATCAGCTTGGGCTGCAGCTCCAGGACCAGGGGGTACCAGTTGCTCCGGGGCCACTTGGGAGCCACTAGGGCCGCTGTCCCTTTGAAGGTTCTCAGTTTGGAGAGGACTTTCAACAGAAGGTTGGTGGGAGGGAACAGGTAGATCTTGGACCATCTGTTCCAGTCCAGTGACATAGCATCCACTGCTTCTGCTTTGGGGTCCTCGTACGGGGCTACGTACAGAGGAAGTTGATTGTTGTCGCTCGTTGCAAAGAGATCTATCTGAAGTTCTGGGACTTGGTGAGAGATGAAGGAGAACGATCTTGCGTCTAGAGACCATTCCGACTCTATCGGGTTTGTCCGAGATAGAGCATCCGCTGTCACGTTGCGGAATCCTTGTAGGTGAACTGCAGACAGGTGCCACTTCTTCTTCTCTGCCAGACGGAAGATTGGGAGAAGCACCTGATTTATCTGGGGCGATCTTGAGCCTTGGCGATTGAGACAACGAACTACCACCGAGTTGTCTAGGGTTAGACGGATGTGGATCGAGGGCGGCGGGGATAACTTCTTCAGTGTTAGAAGGACCGCCATGGCCTCCAAGATGTTTATGTGGAACGTCTTGAACAGGGGAGACCAGGTACCTTGAACCTGTTTCTGGTGGGAGTGACCTCCCCAACCTTCCAGTGAGGCATCCGTGTGGATGTTGAGTGATGGAGGAGGGTGTTGGAGAGGAATGGACCTTTTCAGGGCCTTTTCTTCCGACCACGGCTTTAGGAGGCGTCGCAGTCTGTTTGGAAGCCGTCTCTTGAGGTCTCTTCGAGCGATGGATGCCGAACGTCTCCAGACTCCCGCGGCATCCTTTAGCTGTGCACGAAGCACTGGGTTTGTCACTGAGGCGAACTGTAGAGAGCCTAGAACTCGTTCCTGCTGTCGTCTTGAAATGCGTTTGGATTTCAGTAGTCGCTTGACATACCCTGCTATTTCCTTCCTTTTCTTCTGGGGGATGGAAAGGCGGTGTGACTGAAGGTTCCAGTGGATTCCCAACCACTGAAACTTCTGAGCTGGAGAGAGGCGAGATTTTTTCTCGTTGATCTTGAATCCCAGGTGTTCTAGGTACTGGGTAACTTCGTTACAAGAATTTGCACAATCTTCGGGCGATGGAGCCCAGACTAGCCAGTCGTCGAGGTAGGCCATCACCTGGACGTTTCTTAGGCGGAGTTGTTGTACTATGGCATCCGCCAGTTTGTGAAGATCCGAGGGGCCACGTTGAGGCCGAAGGGCATGGCCCGGAAGGCGTAGCTTTTCCTTTGGAGTCGAAATCCTAGGTAGGAGGAAGCGTGATGGTTCATTGGAACGTGCCAGTAGGCATCTGCCAGGTCTATAGAGACCGTGTAGGAACCTTGAGGCAGAAGGGTCCTTATTTGTTGAAGCGTCAGCATCTTGAATTTGTCGTTCGCTATGAACTTGTTGAGGGGGGATAAGTCCAGAATGACTCTGAGTTTGTCTGAGTCCTTCTTGGGGACACAAAACAGTCTCCCTTGGAACCTGGTGGACTTTACCTTCCTTATCACCTTCTTGTTCAAGAGGTCTAGAACATATTCTTCCAGAAGGGGGGTTGATTGTTGGAAGAATTGCTGGAAGATTGGGGGTGGTTGAGTCCAACTCCAGCCTAGACCCTTCTTGACGATGCTGTGCGCCCAGGGATCGAAGGTCCAACGATCCTGGAATTGGCGGAGTCTTCCTCCCACCGGAAGCACGTCATTGCTTCTGGTGTCCCGAGGGCTTGCTGCCTCGGCCGCTAGCTCCCTTTCCTCCTCTACCTCTGGAGGGACGGCGAGATGCATCTTTGCTTGCACCCCTGAATGAGCCTCTACCTTTGGCACGAAAGGTAGTTGATTGTTGCTCAAAGGCAGGGGTGAAGACCGGTGACTGTGACAACACCGGTTGGGGGACCAATTGAAAGGTTTGTTGTGGTTGGGCAACCACTTGGGAGGTAGCGGGTCCCGGAAACTGACGTCTTTGCTGACGTTGCTGGGGTTTTGGCTTTTGGGATTTCCTCTTAGGCTGAGGTCCGTCGTCCTGAGAGGGTTTCCTTTTCCTGGACATGCCCCACTTGTGGAGAAGGTTCCTATTCTCCGTGGCGGCTCTGTCAGTGATTTCCTTCACAAGGTCAGAAGGAAAGAGGTGTTTTCCCCAGATGTTGGAGGAAATCAGCCTCCGGGGTTCGTGTTTCACGGTGGCACCGGCAAACACGAATTCACGACAGGCTCTTCGAGCCTTTATGAAGTGGTACAAGTCCTTCATTACAGTCAATAAGTGGGATTTGGAGAGTACCATGTAGTGGTCTGGTACTCTAGTGTCACAGGCCATAACTTCAAGTTGGACTTGATGAGATAGGGATGCCGCAAGCCTCTCCTTCGTATCTTGTTCCCGACGAAGGAGGTGATCGTTGAGCTTAGGGAGGTCTTCATTAAACTGACGTCCGGCGACGTCAGGATCGAGCCTTCCCACGACGAAAGTATGTTGAACATCTTTCCAGTGTCGAGCGTCAGGGGGGGTCACTATGGAGAAGGGTCTGCACTCCTCCAATGCAGGGCAGGGTTTCCCTTCATCCGCCGCTTTAAGGCATGCAGCTAAGGCCTTTTCCAAGAATGGAAGAACCGCAGTTTCAGGTGCAACGTAAGTAGGGTGCTTCTTGCTCAAGGCCGGAAGCTTAGAGCAGGTAAAGCCTCTACTCTTGACTGCGGCGGCTAGCATAGCCTGGGCCTTTGCGAGATCGAACACTATCTCTTCCTTAGGTTCGGTCTCTTCCTTCGAGGCAGGTTCGGAACGAAGCCGGACGTAACAGTCCGGGTAGGCCTCAAAGTTTGGGAAGAACTCCACATCTTCCAAAGGGACCGTGCCGATCTTATCCCTGACAAAGATCCTGCCGGTCGCAATAACCATATGCTCTGCATACCTCCACGGGTTGGCATGAGAGCAAGCGGGGAGATCCTTGACCGAAATCCTCTTCGGTTTTCTGGATCCTATCATAGACCTGATGGACTCCTGGTTCTCCTTCAGCCTGTCGTCCATGACGGCTCTAATCAGTCGGATCAATTCTTGAGTGGAAGAAGAAGGATCCGGAGTCGAGGAGGTAGACGGAATAGACATTTCCGTCGGTGTAGGAGTAGGAGGGGGGATGGACGGGGGAGCGACCTCTTGCTCCGACTCGGCGTATTCCACCTTGTCTTCGTCATCTTCGGCTCCTTGAGCCATAAGCGTTTTCTCCGTGTCTTCCGAGACATCCGAAATCTGTTCGTCATCTTCGGAATCCAAACGGCACTCGTGCATGGACTGAGCCATGACTACATCAGGTTCCACCGTAATTTGGACAGTGGGGATCACGTCTTTGGGTACCACTGAATCAGGGGAGGCCTTAGGGAACAACAGTGACCTCAGTTCTTCGGTGGCCAGGTACGGTCCGGTAGCATTTTTCTGGAAGCCACGCACCCACTTGCGCAGCTTTTCACGAGAAATGTCTCTAATCTCTGCTGAGGGAGGGTTATGGAAGGCTTCAACTAGGTGAGCCTGACAGACCGTACAGTTCAGTGGATTCCAAAACTTCAAATCCCCTTTCTTGTCTGCACAAGGGGCGTGAGTCCTGCAAGCCGTATGCCCGTAAAACTGCGGGCGTTTCACAGCGCAGAAGGCGAAATCACACTTCATCTGCTCCTCCTGTGGAAGAAAGAGAAAATGAGTATGGGGGAGTCATAAGAATGGCTCTTAAACTAAGTTAATATTAATTATTAATTTTAACTTAATGAAAGGTGTGATGCATAGAGATTGAAATAGTAAAGGAGAACATGCTCCATGCATCTCGCCCGGCTGGTTACCATAAGCTTGGTCCCTGGATAATCCGAGTGACCGAAGGCACCGGATATAATTCCTTAGAGCTCCATAGTATTTTGGAATTCCGTGGAAAAATCCAAGGGCAAGATTGGGACCGAGATCATTCGGTCCCAAGTTAGGGGCTAGAAGGCCTCTTTTAAGGTACAGTAACTGCTTCTGGCAACCAGCCGTGCTAATATGCACGTAGCATGCTGGAATTAGAAGAATGCAAAGAGACAGCATGATCACTAACAGAGCAGTACCAAGGTACTGATCTTAATAGTAGAAACAGTCTATCTGTTTGCGATATAGGGCTATCATTGTCATATGATAGTTACAGGAAGGGGGTGTAAGTATTCTTGACGCCTCCGGGGGCATCCGGCAAGCCGCCGGCATGCCGGAGCTCGCTCCAGCAGAGATTCTGGCATTAGGACAGACAATGTTCAAAGTCAGTCAAATACCAGGATGGCGGCCGCCGGCACAACGGCGGCACGCCGGCAGGGAGCGGCGGCTCCGGCAGTCGGAGGATGCCGGATTGGTGACTGGGATAAGGATGGTTAAAGCTGTACCGGGTTGCCGGCAGTAGATGCCGGCACTCCGGCGGCCGACCGGCGAGCGGACGACAAGCTAGGAGGGGGAGAGCCGCCGGTAGTAGCCGGCGGCAGCCGGCAGTCCCTCGGTACACGGGAGCTGGCGGCAAGGTTAGGAAGAGTCACCAAAGTAGGAGGCAGGTATTGCAAGAGACCGGCACCCGGATAGGGAGAGAGACAGGGGGGGGAGGGAAGGGATGCAGGAAGTACCGTCATGGACTCCAGACATCCCCCCCTTCCCTGAGAGGGTGTACCCATGATAGAGGCAGGCTCTAACATCCAGGAGCAGGGGTCACTGAGGACCGGGAGCAAGGTAGCCCAAGGGAGGGCTAGGGAACACCCAAAGGGGGGGGAGACTCCCATATGCAGAGCTATTCTAGCAACTAACCTTATAGGACACTATGAAGGTATATGTACCAGAGCGGACTGCACATGGAAGCTCGGGTAGCCCTACTATTCCACCCTAAGGAGGAGTTGTAGGACAGGGGACAGATGGGTATAGACTAACCTAAGCATAGGCTAGGCTATACAAGAGATAGGTGGGGAGGGAGAAGAGAGAAGTCTTCCAAGGAAGGGTTTCTGTACCAGAGCGGTCACTAGGGAAAGGGAGGACACTCCCTAACCTAAGATCAGGCAGATCAGCTAAAACGGTGCAAGAGTACAGTTTCAGCATGGAACAGAGAAACCTTCCTAACCCAACCTAGAGCAGGGCTAAAAGTCCTGAACTAGGAAAGGAAGAAGACATATCGCTATCGCAGGAAAGTCATAGACGATCCTAGCCATAGAGGTAGGGCTAGCCTAACCTCACTCTCGGACGCAACCCTAAAGGAGGTTCATTCCCTTAGGGAGGACAGAGAGGCGATATATACTCTATTAGACAATTGATCCCTTTACTCAGAAAAGGAATCAAGGCTAATTAGAGGGAATGCCAAGGCAGGGGATGAAGGAAGCATATAGGGGTCCTACCAGTAGGTTAGGCTAGAAAGAGTCACTGACTAGCCTATCCCCTATATGGTCCCTGAAGGCGAAAACATTTGCATCACTGTCAAAAGTATTGTAAAATAATGCCACTATCTTCATAACTTAGCCTAGGATCACTAATAAATCATGCATGAACACTTGTATGTAGGCTCCTGGCCTGGGGGCTATAGTAGCCGACTGGTATGAGGTCAATCGATGACCGATAAAAAGCGTCTAAACACGATATAAAAGTTCCTAGCTATGAAGACTAAATAAACTAATGTAATCGATTAGTAAATAAGGCCGGAAAACGTTGTTGTGGCTAACTAAGTAAGGCATGCATAACAACAACGACGCCATAAAATGGCGGGTCCGGTAGAGGCACAGCTCTGCCACAAAACAGCAATTATCTCGAAAAGTAATATTTACTTTACGGCCAGAGCTTAATTAAACAATACTGGAACCTTGTACTCAACTTTCCAGAAGAAGGCGAGGCTGAAGGTAACGACATAACGAAGATGCAAAACGATAAAGTTAACACAGGGAAAATCCGTCTAAGTAGGGCAGCTACTAAACAAAGGATGAAGACGGGCGTGACGTCATCAGAGCAATGGCGTCCGTTTGTTTACGTCTCGAGTATCAGTAGTAGCCACGAGTGAGATTGGCTGTGGAACGGCTCCCAGCTATTCTCAGTCCTTACACACCGAAGCATTAACTCTGTTCGGGGTGAAGATAGCTATGTGGCGCGTTCAGACATGCGTCCCCTGTTGTATTACGATGTCTTAAAGGGAAACCTTTGAGATACTCGCTCCAGAAGTTAGAATTCTGTGATAACCTGTGGTTAAATTCTCTGGGAATATCTTAGTAGTCTTATACCCAAGGAAGCTACCAAAAAGGAACCTTCCATCAGGACGCCATGGCTTGAGCCCAAAAATCGCAAATCGTGTCGACACAAGTTAGTTAAAGATGGCTTCAAACTATATATGTTTAATGTAGGCTCCAGAGCCTTTAAATATGCGACCCCGAGACTATATAATAAGCTCCCATGAGACATCAGTATGATTGATGATATTAAGGCTTTCAAGAGAAAACTGAAGACTTATTTTTCACAGTTATAAAACAGTGACGATTTAACAGTTAATGAGCAATACGTGATACGAAACATTAAATACTCTGAACGAACAAGGTAAAACGACAGTGGAGGTCCTGTAGAGAGTAGGGTTCTCTTGCTGTATGGGACCGGAAAAGCAGCTGTTAAAGCAAGTAAGGTAAGTACTGGGGTTGGGATTGGTTCTTAACACTTCCCCTTGGAGCCTTTGTAGTTCGCTGGGACAGACTGCAAAACTACATTCAACAAACCGATATAAGAGCACCACTTACCCACCTAACCTAATGTAGGAGCCATACCCTTACCTATTGGAAGCCTGCAATCCCCCTTAGACTACTGTATATTTAGCCCTTTCCTAACCTCATTTGATGATACTAAACTTTAGTCTGGAGAAACCCTGAATGAGTAAAATAAGGGAAACAAATTTAACCCACTGTGACCAGATTGTGGAATGATCTTCCTAATAGGTCAGTTGAATCGGTGGATCTTTAGAAGTTCAGGCTTGCAGAAAATTTTTTATGATGAAAAGGCTTTCGTAAGCCTCTCTTCATGGGTTATAAATGATAGATCTATATTAACGTTATTACTGATTTTAGGGTATTTTATATTATTTATTCAATATCTCTTATAGTTTATTTTTTTCCTTTCTTCACTGGGCTATTTTATACTGATGGAGAATTGGTGTTAAAGCATCCTGCTTTTCCTGCTAAGGTTGTAGCTTAGCTAGTACAGTAATAATAATAATAGGTATTTGTTTACAAGAGGACGCTCTCCATTTACTCCAAAATTATGCAGTCCTGCAGCTCTCCTCTTTTTGTACAGTAATTAGGAGGTTCCTTAAATGCTGGGAAAGCAAAAAATAGCCAGATATGTTGCAGGAGGGGGAAGGGTTGGAGGTGGTACTAAGCGACTGGGAGCCAACATCGCCAACATAGTCAACCAAAGAGAAGTTTGTGACGTCAGCGTACATTTATTATATATATTCAAAATATATACTGAATTAAAAATGGAGTAATTACTCAAAAGTGTCACTATTTGTGAAATGTATATTTTATATCTGGTAAATATTTGCTGTATAACATATTAAAGTGTATTTTTAAAGAAACTATTTTGAGAATGACTAGTTTTCCCAGATGACGTTTTGCTACAATAACGTCATCTATTGACCACTGCCTAAGGATGCCTGCCAATTTCCCGCTAATTAATGCAGTCATACGCTGTAAAAATAGTCATTCTCGTAAAAACTTTCTTTAAAAAGATTAAGATTTATTTTCAAATATTACCCAATAAAATATACAATTCACAAATAGTGACACTTTTGACTAATTAATCCATTTTTTAATTGAGTATATTTGAATATATATCAAATGTCCGCTGACGTCACGAACTTCTCTTTGGTTGAATATGTTGACAATGCCAGTTCCAGGTCGCTTAGCACCTCCTCCACCAACCCTTCCCCTTATCCCGCAACACATCTGGCTATTTTTTTGCTTTCCCAGCATTTAAAGAACCTCCGAATTACTGTGCAAAATGAGGATAGCTGCAGGACTGCATAATTTTAGAGTAAATGGAGAGCGTGCTCCTGTAAACAAATACCCAATAATAGTCATTGTCTAACCTAACCACCTACCTAACCTGGGTACCTCCCTGCCTAGCCACTAAAGGGTTAGGCAGGGTTGCCACCACTTACTTAAAAGTCTAATGGCTACCTCCAGCTGCTAGTGAAAGAATATCCACATAAATAACTCCAGGTTTGTATTAGATACAAAAAAATACAAATTATTTGTGAATTTGTCACATTTCTAAGAATTTTTACCTAGACTAGTCATGCTGCTAGTATCACACAGATTTCTCAGGCTGCTAACCGTGCTTTGCTCGAATTGTTTAGGGAGGTGTCAGGGTTTCTTCCCGTTACGTGTGGAACATGTACAGGAAAACCATGGGTAAAAGACCAACCAGTTGGTTTAGACTTGCACCCTCCCAAGGGGTGAATCAATCCCTATAAAATGCGAGGGTTTGTTGGATATGTAGTTTTGGAACAAATAGCAAATTTGGAAGTAGTCATTTGTATTTTTCTTAACAATACAAACCCTTAGCTATGTACTGCATACAAATTGGCCGGCTGTCACCTGTCCCCCCCAATAGGTCTTGCCTGCAATAAAAAGTGAGGAGACAACACAGGTGTATGTGTTAAAGGGGTAACCAGCTACCCCCCCCCCCCTGCGATAACTAGCAGTAGGGTAGTTTACACTTGCTAAAAGTCTTATGGCTGTCTTCCAGCTTTGCCGAAAGTATAATCCCTATAAATTGTTACAGGTTTGTATCGTTATGAAAAATACAAATTACTTCCAAACTTGTCATTCTTACTTAAAAATCTGCCTGCTGGCTTAAATTTGGAATGAGGATTGGATTGTTCACTTCAACTACTTAAAAAAGAGCTCACCTTGATGTATATCTTAACCTTTCATACCCAACTCAAGGAAGAGCTCACCTTGATATATAGCTTAACCAATCATACCTATTTTTTTTTCTTCAAATTACACCCTTTGAATAATGTATTTGGAGCATGTAATAGTTTTAACTACAGTACCTCTCAAGGAGGGACCTGTGTGAATACATAGATAACCTTTGAATAAACATATAGTCACCATAACAGGTGAAGCTAAATTTGATAATAAAAACAAAGGGTTAGTAAAAAAAAAAAAATAATGAGAGTCGACAGATAATGTTGATAATGCCGAGTGAAAAGGATTTACTTGATTACAATAAAACAATAAGAACCTTAGACCAAAGGTCTACTTAATTGTCTTCAGAATAACACGTAAAGGATGACTAATAGGACCAGCTGGTAACCACCGACACCTCATTGAAAGTTAATGCTAGAGTTCAGCTGCGCTAAAATCATCTAATTAAAGGGCTGAGGTTTGTATAATTAGGAAAAATGCAATTTTAGAATTGTGATTTGAGAGTACTTGGTCTAAATTGATAGGGGGCAGTCCCCTATGTATACCCCTATACCAAACCACATTAGGTACCATTGATCATAATTTTATATGGAAGTGAAGTGATATGTATTTGAACCTAACATTCCTTTACCTAACCTAGCACGCTATGTTGCTAAGGAGACCTGTCTAATCCATCATATGTAGCAGAAATAGTGTCTTACAATACAGTAATGAAATTAAATTTTCAGATGTACCATCTATTTCCCATAGTGGTCGCCCATTGTGAGACCTTTTGGGTTGAGTAACTTAATCTCTTGAAGTAATGATGTCCAAGAGAAATAGAGATTAAAACTATTTGAAACATAACCCCCCTAATAAGAACGACAGTGCAAACCATATTAGAAAATTTACATATGTAAAATCGTTAGTATAAGTACTGTTATTTCTCAGAGGCCTCTTCTTGGTTTTCAGAAATAGCACATGTGGTTACAGCAAAGTTTAATGATTACCAATGGATATTTCAACACAGATTTGAATTTTATTTTCTGAAGAGCAAACATTTCATCCCAATCCCATGATCCATGGGTCCGTGCAGTTACCAAAACTTCCTTCAGCTCTCAATGTTATCAAAGCAAGATATCGTAATTTGGTAAGTAAATTTAGATTTATTTTCATTGAGATGGCATAAATTAGAGAAAGGCGGGAGTGTCACGAAAGATTATCTACATTTATTATTGAAGTATGTAAGTATTGTAGCTGTTGATTTGAAAATTGTGGAGATTTGTGAATGGGAGAGTGAAGTGTGATGAATATTTGTACTTTGGTTTGTCTTATATTACTGCAGTATTGCACACATTTACCTTTGACGTCTAGTTGACTGGATTTCTTCAATTTGCAATAGTGCATTTTTGCACAACTGTACTCCTTATTCTAAAAGACAGTGTATGGAAGCATTTCGATGTATACCATGTTTCAAAAGTCAGAAATCGAAGAAAAAGTAATTAGGTTTTATTAATAAACCAAGGAATGAAAAAAAATCCGTTATAAGATAAATATAAATTTTCATATCACATGTTTGAAGCTTATCCGTGAAGTCAAAACACTTGTATTATTGACACAGATCAATACCTTAGATATTAAAGTTCAAGTTTTCTTCCGTCCAAACTTGTGGAACTAACAGTGACAACAGCTTCTGTAATCATATATATCCTGAGTTCTTTAATCACCCTGTATATCCAGTAATGCACTTAACGGTAAAATGTGTATCACATGATTTACGTCGTGGAGGTATAGTTCACAGTATGTTTTGCGTCATAATTTTTTTTTTTTTTTTTTTTTTTTTTTTGTATTTCATTGTTACTGGCATTTATCCGTTTCCTTGCCCATCCTTGTTTGACTCTCCTACAGCACACCAGAGATGTAAGGGGTGTAATATACCGAGAATCCATTATTATTATATTCGAATCTATTTCAAATTACGGTTATTCAGTTATTCTTGTAGAGCACGGTAGGTTGTGCAAAGATCGTGTGTTCATGTGGATTTTATTGGATAGGGTATGTTGTTCAGTAGTAATTGCAATGTTTAGTTAGGTTCTAGCATATTTTAACATGGCTTTATAATTTACGGGTTTCGTATGTGATATATCCTATCTTTCCCGTTGATCATATAATATAAATGTTATTGTACAGTTAGTAAAAGTTGAGGAATTAAGACCAAGTAATATTTGTTTCTAGCAGAGGAATATTAAGTAGTATACACATTTTTTTAAATTGTTTATTTTCATAAAATTAAATTATTATGATACAGCGAACGCAAAATGATACAGTATTGCTCTTTTTCATGGATACTGACTCTTGCCTTACTTTTGTGTTCAATTCTGCATTTATTGATTTTCTTTTTGTCTCTTACCTTGATAGCCCTGAGGATTTTCATATTAAGATTGGTGTTGCTATCTTGCTGCTCCCAGCACTAATCAGTATAAATAATAGCTTAAATAAATTATATATAACTTAACATAATAAATAAGAACTAACATTCTCTTGCAGTTGCTCATACATTCTTATTCATTTACACACTCACGCACCTTCAGTCACGCTATCTTGACTTGGTTAAGAAAATAATGATGATGATGATTGCTGTACAGTGATATACATGTCTCTTGCTGCCCACATATGTTACAATATATTACATAATTATGTTGTGAGACGAAACCTTTGTATTACAGAGGCACGTCGTAATATGGAAGATGATAAAAATTTCAACCCTGTCGAACCCTACTTAACTGAAGTGCTCAGTAAAACATGGCGTGCAACAATATAAAATAGATTTGCATTAGATGTTAAATAATCTAATCACAGTTACTTGCTAAATATTAGCCTGCTCCGTCACTAACTATAAAAAAAATCTTCACTTTCAATTACATGAAAATGGAACATCGAAAGCTTTAAAAAAAGAAAAACGGAAATGGATGTTTTAAACGCTTGAAAAAAAATATCAAGAGAGAAAATATCCTATGTAGTTTGACGGTCAGGTCTGAGAATAAACACTTTTTTTAAGTGAGGTCGGAGGAGGGTTATATGAGGAGGGTCTGGGAATAGTTTTATGAGAATTGAATGAGCTTCACTAGCAGGGCATCATCATGTAGGTTCCGCTGAAGCCTTCCTCTTCCCGACTGTTGTCACTGTCGGACATAACTAGGAGATTGATGGGTCCAGTGGCGTTGGCTGTTGGAAGAAAAGAGAGTAATTGGATCATCAACCGAATGCATCATTAGAATATTTGCAAAAGCCTTACAATTTTTTTTTAATCAACTGGAATATCAGAAAATTTTGACCATAGATGGGTACCTTGTGCTGTGTAGGCGGTGAAGTCTCCACAATGCTGGATTCCGCCGATAGCTAGATAATCGTTCTCACAAGCTTGGTTGATGTTACCTAAATCGAACCTGTCGAAGCTAAAACCGATGTCGCAAAAGCCTGGGATGTATGCAAAGCAAATACTGTACATCTGTGGAGAAGTGGAAAACAATGAGATAAAGCAATTTATGAACAAAATATTTTATCTATTAATATAAAGTACTTGATTATATATAAAAGGGCGTAGCATTTATAAGGAATTTGAGCTACACAGGAAAACTGGTGCTTGAATATATATGAAAATATACCAAATAGTAGAAATTTCCGTCCCTCTCAAAGGGCAAAAAGTAATGATAATAATGGAAGAAAAAGGAACTCAGATGTATTGACTAGCCTACCTGATTGGTTAACATCATTGGGGGCGTGCCATAATTGAAGGACATAATAGAACCTGCAGTTTCCTTGTGATATTGCAGACAGCGAGGTGGAGCCTTGCAAGGGTCGGTTTCCCCTATGAAGGTTATTCCAGCCTTCCACTGACGGCCATAACTGGTTGCCGAGTTAGTGACGACGAGCTGGATGGGACCGTTTGTGTTATCTACATCAAGGTACACTGAAAAAAAGATATTTTTGTGTTAAATTTTCCATGGCACTGCTCCGCAGGAATTTTGTTTTCACTCGAATCATTTTCACGGCTATTATACTGAAACTCACGTAATCAGTCCACTTACTGTGTTGGCCGCTGTTGTGTCCACACAAGACAGGGATGATGCTTCCAGGATTGGCTCCAAGGACGACGAATGTATCGTTGCCACATTCTCCCTCAGTGGGACCCATCAAGTTGAAGGAATCGAAGTGGATAAGAATTTGACATGTCTGCCAGCAGTTCAAATTCAGCAGTAAAGATAAGCGGGGAACAAAATAAAAGGTATATGTAAGCGAAGATTGTCTTCATGATGCCATAGGATAAATGGAAAGAAAATTGAAAGTCTAAATCTAGAAAATAAAATTACACAAATTTATTTTTGTCTCATGTCAGCAACATCATAATTAAAAAGTTATAGCAAGAACTTTATACGATATATAGTAAATGAAAATGTCTTTGGTAAACGCTAATTATAATGAGAGTTGTGCAAGTTCAAATACATTTAGAGACAGAAAATAGAAGCAGCAAGGACAATCAAGACTAAGAGCATCCAACAAGCCAAGTCATAAAAGCGAAGGAAGTAATTGTATGTATCAGTTTTTTAAAGGGAGCTCACATAGATTAGTGACCTCAAAAGTGGTGCTAGTAGATCCATTGTGCTGACAGTACGAGTACTGGTCTGACGAAACCACTCACCTTCGGTGGAGGGCGTATGGACACCAAGCATGTCGTAGGCACCATGGTGAAGCTTGGAAATGACGGGTTAACAAAGTACGAATTATTCTGTTCTATGACGGATCCGCATGCCATGTAAACTGCAAGACATTAGTAGGTAATTCCCCAAGATATTTCATGCTTGCACCTTAGACTAATACAAAAAAAAAAAAAATAAATAAATAAAGACGAAAGGGAAAGAAAAATGGTAGTTTCAGATTCATTCCCCTTCCTGTTAAAGATTTTGTATCGTCCGTTCATGCTTCACATTCTAATTGAAGAGGAACGTCAAGGCATAAGAAACAAGAGCGAGAAAAGGAGACTTTCATGCAGTTTATTTGTTTATGAACAACCATGTTCCATCGACAATTTTGTACGAAGTCGAAGCAGATAAATCTGGTTGTTTCAGTCATGCTAGAGAACCCAAAGTACGAGAGCTGAAATAGTCGAAGGGGGGATCATTCATGTTTCCAGGGATGATTGTTTAGATTATAATCTTAACATAAAAATACTGAACAGAAGTCAATGATATTTCTACCAATAGTGTTCTTATGCTCACCCATGTAAATGCGAAGAGGCATAGAAACAACTTATTTTAAAATTCAGAAAGATTTAGTCCTCATTGACAGCATTATTTTTATTTCAGTAAGCGAATGCGAAGATAAGGAAAAACAAAGACTCAAAGAGTATTTCGCAATCCAGCTCGAGTACAGTTAGGTGGTTAAAAAAATTCAAAAGAAAGTAGAAGAAGGATAGAAAAGAGCATTTAATGGATTATAACCCATTTGATTAAATTATCATAGGATCCAGCTATCTGAAGATGATCTGAAGGTTTGAAGACTCATAATTCCATTTGAACCCCGAAGCACAGGTGTTAGAATGGCACAGGGACGTAGGTATGACGGAAGGGGTTAATGATTTATCATTCCAATGGGTGGGTGGATACTTACACCGGGCGGTGGCACGATCGTAATCGAACACATGCCGGGAGTGGCGTAGGTGCTTGGATAGGCCGGGTTTGAGAAATATGTCCCATTCACGGTTATCGTGTCATCGCAGGTTGCATATACTGTAATTTTATGGGAAGAGGGTCAACTACCATTATTTTATCGTGTAAGGAATGGGACGTATTGTGTTCATCGCATTATGATGAACCATTGGCATCATCTGACACACCACACCTTATTCAAAGTTCATTATTGTAGACTGCGCATTTATTCATGAACATCTGACGCTGATACTTGAAGTATTAGAGAAACAAGTTAAAATATTTATACCCACAAGCTGGTCTATTTTAAGATTTCGATTCACACTTAAAATTATAGCTGTTCTTGGTTTAAGTAATGGGGCAAACTAAAAAAAAAAAAAAAAAAAAAAAAAAAAAAAAGCACACACACACACCATACTGGGCATCTTACATTCATCTTCATTTGCCTCGAGACAACAGAAGGGAGAAACTCCTTTATTTTGTAGGAATCATATTACAGTACTTACAGACGCAGCAGACTCCAAAGCCATTGGCACAGGTGCCTGAGGCCGATCCTCCGTGGCCTTCACATTCTTTCTGGCTGTAGCAAGTTCCCTTTTCTCCCGAGCCAGCTACGCACGGGCCGTTTTCAAAGGTGACAATTTGTACTACAGGAAATACTGTGGGGAAAAAAGAGGGAAATTGTTCTTGTCAATAAATACACAGTGTTAGATGTGCCAATTTGAATAACTAGAGGAAGGTTTAAATAACTATGTTTAAATGACTTGAGATCATGATTTGATAGGTGACAATTCCTACTTTAATTGTAAGAAAACGATGGTGGTGCAAAAGGTTATTTGCGCAAACGTTCGGGACCAAAAAACTGTTTTGAATAATACGCTGCTTATTTTGAATTGCCTTTGCATGAAGAAATTATATAATTTTAGAATTTAAACTTGAAATTCCGACAATTTAATAGGTTATTTATTTGTCTTATGTCCTTGTATCTATTTAATCCCTATATAGAAGTATAATGCTTTATAGAAGCTTTTCAAAAGTGTACTAGTAAGTGATTATTAAAGATAAGACATAGTTGACATTCATCAGCATTCAAATGATTCAGAGAGAAAATGACTTAAATGTTATTATATTTGGTATCGGCGGTTTATTTTTTATTTTTTTTAAAGAGTTCCAATGATTAAGTCTAGTAATCAATCACAAATGAGGATAGAACAGTGAAAATATGTTACTAAGTTGGAGATGATTAGGCTCAAACTTGTAGGAAATGATGGACGGGTGGCCCATGAAGAAGGATCCTCTGGAGGTAGATGACCCAAACCAAAGTCAGTTGTGGTGGGACTACTCAATGATCATATGTAGGCTATTGACCTACATTCTTAGGCCGAGATTCCCCTGAAGGCTAATTCTTGCTCCCCCCGTTCTACACCTGAGAATCTTCAGCATCATCCCCACCCGTCGCGTCAGAGCTTTTCCGAGGTAATTGACACTTTTAAGCTGTCCAAGAATAGTTTATTTGCAACAGTACTTCTTTTTCCGACAATTTCTACTCGAGTCTGTTTCAAACGGGTTCCGTGTCAAACAGGTTGAAATGGAGCGACATTGGTCTTGGGGTCTAGGACATGATTGGCGGGTGCGTGGCAGCGCAGGTCGTAAGGTGTGACCTACATTTCCAAGAGAGTTTCTCTCTGACGAGGAGGAGCCGGACGTTCGCGGTATCACCTGTGCATATTTGATGATCTATGCCCCCAAAAGGAAATGGGTCGGCTGAACTTTGTGCGGTTATGACTCAAGACGTTGTATGAAGTTATGATAGAAATTGCACCTTTTTAAGGAAGATTGGTGCCTCTTATGTGTGAGGATAATGTATTTAAGTCACGTGAGTTAGGGACAGAAATATCGTACACCACTAAATACCAATTATTTACAAGAACGTTTCATTGTTTTCTGTCGGCGTTTGATTTTTTAATTGCATGTGCAATTCGAAACGTATTTACTCGAGGTAAAGGGAATGTCTCATGGCGATCAGTCAATGAATTAAATTGTAAAGGACTATTTTAATTTTTTTATGTCAGGAAATTTTAAAAAAATAACAAAAGTAAGAAAGAAACGCTCTCAAAAATAAAAATAAATGAATAAGAACGTTCTTAAAAATAACAAAATTAATAAGAACGTTCTCAAAAATAATAAAATTAATAAGAACGTTCTCAAAAATAACAAAATTAAGAAAGACGTTCTAAAAAAAATCTAAATCTCTCGAAGGAACAAAAGCACCATTCAGTTATAATTCTTGAGGTCTTTTTTTAGTCTTGATATAACGTGAAATCATACTAGGTTGAAAAATAAGTTTAGAACTGATACGGGATTAAAAGAAAAAGAATTCCAGGTGAATACGTAGGAATACGAACAAAAATTTCTGTAGAGATTTCTTCTTTTTTTTCGTGTGGGAAATGTAGGCTAATTTGTGGGAAAATGAGCAAGAGGATTACCTCATCCATGTACATACCGATCATATGACCAAGTCAGCCGTTGCTCGTATTGCCATTTTGCGCTGCATAAATTATATAACAGTAGGGTATTCCCTCCATGAGTTACGGGTCGCGTGTAATTTTGGAAAAGTTAAATGCATTATTTAATATGTTTATGGCTTCACACAAAACAATGCACGGCGCACACGCGCACACACACACACACACACACACACACACACACACACACACACACACATATATATATATATATATATATATATATATATATATATATATATATATATATATATATATATATATATGTGTGTGTGTGTGTGTGTGTAGTTGTTAATGAGGTGTACAAATGACATCTGGCGACCATTTTCAATTAGTTGTAAAAGGTATTGAATATATCAATGATGTGCTTGTTAAAAGAAACTGCGATGTTGTTTTGAAACCGTAAGAATCCTCAAAAGAAACTACTTTATCCTATACATCTTTCATAACAGGAGAATGACCTCAAATGTAGGTTAGTCCTTCCGGCAACAATTAAAAAGAAAAAAAAAAACCACAGTTAAACGGCGAGATCTTATCCCGAAGGAAGCGACTCTTCATGGTCGGCTACCAGTCCTCTCTTTGACTTGTCTGACCAGTTTTCTCTGCTTCAGGTTCCTAACGGTCAGGAATTTCATTCAGAATGCTGCTCCACGTACAATACATCCTTTGGCCCCCTCAATCCAGTTTCTTTCTTTTTATAGCTTTCACCCAGCCACGAGGAAGAGAAAGCTGCTTTTTAACATATTATCTACCGGATTCGTTAAATTTCTAATTTACGGTTATTATTATTTTTTTTATTTGTCCAAAGTTAAATTCTGGTCTTCGGTCTACAGAAAATAGATTTTGTCATACGTGATTTAGTTTCGACTAAAAACAGATTTAAGAAAAATGGGATGAAATATGGTATAGATTGTCTATCGTCAAGAAAATATTCTTAAAACAACTATAGACTGCTCAGCAAACACGGCGTCGTAAGAAATATCTGGTTTATGCTCTTGGTCCCGTCCAGAGAGAAGGCGGTGCTGGGAAGTGGGACGTTTTCAGGGGTGAGCAATCTGAAGGTAGGTCAAAGGCTTACTGACCCCCAAATCTCATTTAGGACCCGGAACGTTTTCTCCTTTCGGGCTCCTGGTATTTCCCATGGAACCTGTTTTTTCTTGGGACTCACCCTGAGATTGTAACTGTATTTTGAGCATCTGGAGGCTTAGTAAGACTTAGGATATGATCTAATATTTACAGATTGAAAGGTGCCTTTGGTAGTAGGCCTGCTTTATATTTGGAATTTTTGCTGCAGACCAAAAGAACGTGGTATCACTATTTACTTTACTTTTTCGATCATTTTTTCATTTATTTTTTGTTGCTTATTGTCTGTTTTTAAGTTTTCATTTTTTTTTTTTGGGGGGGGGGGGGGTGGAATTTACTCATTTCCTATCGAATAGGATATTCTCAATTAAGGCAAATAACGGTTGAGATTTAGATTAGCTCTAAAGTTTAGCCTACTCTATCTCTTACTTAAAATATGACAAAAAAAACTCGAATGGAAATTAAGTGTAAAAACATTTTTTAAAAAACGTGAATTTCAAAATCTGTGATAAAACAGTAATTTAAAAAAGAATAACTAAAGGGTTTTAATTTAAATTTCATTCTCTGTTAGTTTTGCACCGGATATTAAAAATTTATCTGAAAGCAAAAAAAAAAAAAAAAAAAAAAAAAAAAAAATCCTTTTTCTCTGATTCCGACTCATTACTTACGTTTGGAATCTCTGTCGGAACCGGGTTGAAGCGCAGTATCATCAGCAACCGCCGCGCAGTGGACAGTCACCGCTAACGCCACCACCAGAACTGCCCTCGTTATCATTCTGTAAAGAATAGAAGATTTTCAGGTGCTGTCATTCAATTACTTATTTTGATTCGAACATTCTGTAAAGAATATTGGTGAAATCTTATCAAAACCTATGTTGTTTTATTGAAAGATTTAATGTTATTGTTCTTAAACTTCTTTTGTAGTTTATTCCCTGATTTCCTTTCCTCACCGGGCTATTTTCATTGTTGGAGCCCTTAGGCTTATAGCATCTTGCTTTTCCAACTAGTGTTGTAATTTAGCAATTATAATAATAATAATAATAATAATGAGGATGCAACTTGATAATGCAAACTACAAGCTGTCTTCAATAACTAAGAATTTTTTACATGTACAAACTTTATTCTCTCTCTCTCTCTCTCTCTCTCTCTCTCTCTCTCTCTCTCTCTCTCTCTCTCTCTCTCTCTCTCTCTCGAAATCTAGTCACGATACCATACCGACGGAAATGATCGTAGAGTATTAACAAAGATCTCCCAAATAATAAAGATATCTCAATTCATTATTTTGTGAAAAGGGAATACCAAAATATAATTCCGAATTACATTGACGTTTAGCAGTCTCTAAGTGACCTTACTGGAATGTAATACGGGCGCTAAGATTTTTTCATTTTTGGTAAAAGAAATTTGACGATTTTATTTTTATTTATATTTATTTTATTTAGAGATTTTACGAGTATGGAAAACACTTTGTGACTGGTTGTAGAAATACACGCGTTATGATAATATATACCAGTGTGTGTGTATGTATGTATGTATAAATATGAATATTATTTGCATATATTTTATATATGTCCGTTTATGTATGTATGAATTTATATGTATATATATACATACATATATATATATATATATATATATATATATATATATATATATATATATATATGTATATATATTTATATATATACTGTATATATGTGTATATATTTGTATATATACTGTATATATATATATATATATATATATATATATATATATATATATATATATATATATATATATATATATATATATATATGTATATATATATATGTATATACTGTATATATAAATATATATATATATGTATATATATATATATATATATATATATATATATATATATATATATATATATATATATATATATAAATATATATATATATATATATTTGTATGTGTGTGTAGACACTCGTATGCTCATTTGGATTTTTTTATCTTCGCGCATAATTTTTTTTGATAGATAGAGAGAGAGAGAGAGATGTCTTCGATATCCTTTTATTCTTATTCGTATTCTCACGAAAAATTAGTTGCTTGTCCTTAATAACCAAACCTACTATACTGTTTACGCCAGTTTTAGCTAGTTGCAGGCTAATTTGATGATAATTGAATTTAATCAAAAGTCATTTGAGCTTGTGACTATATCATTTGTTGTAGGTTCCATTTAGAGGAACTAAATTTACCGACCAAACATACGTAAACTAATGGAAAGTCTAATTTACCGTTTACTTTAACAGACTACGATATTTATGGATGAAAATTACAGATTTTAGAGCCGTGATATTCCAAGACAATAAACAAATGAGTGTACGAGTCACAATAAGCAACATAACGGAGAATTCGGATTAATTATAAAGGGAATTGTACGCTGAAATTATTAATGTTTTTACGTTATTGTTACATCGTATTTATATGACTGATTATTCTAGTAAATATGCAAAGACCTATTTATAAGAATAATATTTTATAGTGGAAATAGATTCGAAAACAACTGAGATTGGTTCTTTTTGCAGCGTTGAAATCTCCCATTGGCTTTCAGACAATTTGACATATTTTGCACAATAATTTGAACAACGAAAAAAAAGAGGAGATTAATTTCATTCTGAATCCAGGTTCAAGGTCAAAAGGATTTTGTACGTGCATAATGACAATAATCATCCAGCGAATGGAAAAAGTGGGCGTGACGCTTTTGAAATCTTAAGATCATATCCAACTAGAAGACTCTCCTAACATCAATAGTCTAATATCTTTCAACGCCATAAAGTTAAATTATCATCCAATGTAAGTAATTAAGAATCACATGTAACAGAAGCTTTAAATGTATGCATAGCCGCGTATAGCCATTAATTTGTATTCATAAATATATTCCGTTTGAATATTCATATCTTTGAAAAGTTGACGTGATATGAATGAAGTGTATGACCGAGCAGGGAGATGAAGCGACGATTTTCTAAGATAATCCATTTCATTAAATAGATTCGACAGCAAATCCTTTGCATCGAACGTAATAATGACATGCAAGTCCTCAGAATCTCGTAATTTCATTTCGCTACGAGATCATATACGTAATACACGCTCTATTATAAATGTGTGTTTGTTTAAAATGAAGTGCTATGGACATGCGCCTGTGTTCTCGTAATGACTGTATGCAAAATGCAGGATATGATCTTGCTATAATATCGCCTTCAGATTTCCACTGTTGAAAGACTTATCCAAAACTGTATAGGTACACACACAAACACAAGTAGACACTCTTTGTGGGAGAAAATCTTCGGTATTTCTGATTCCTAAGAACTGAACAGATGAAGACACAACGTACTCGTCTGATGTTGTTTGGAGAGCAGCTATAAAACGACTAGCGACTGATCGTTGATGTCGAGCGCTCTTATACTCGAGTACCGGGAAGTGACCCCAAGACAAGTTCCTATCGCGCATGTGCGCATCATCACCTACACCGACCACCGCCACAACCTCCCTCCGTAACTAGGTCATTCACATTCCTTCTTCTGGAAAATTTTCATAATTTTGTATGTCATTTTGTTGGCAAGGAGAAAAAATCTAATTAACCATATAGAAAATAGGTAATGGTATTAGAAAGTTTCCATAGATGTTTCTGAAGTT
>NC_090732.1:124260540-124265540 GCF_036898095.1 Palaemon carinicauda | reverse complement strand
ATCCCATCGTCTGATTATGGGCCAAAAACTGTTGAATCTGTAAAAAGAAAATTAACTAGAATTAGTGCATTGTGCATGTTATCATCATTATCATTACCATCACCTCCTACGCCTATTGCGCAAAGGGCCTCAGTTATATTTTGCCAGTCGTCTGTATCTTGAGCATTTAATTCATTACTTGTCGATTCATCACGTACTTCATGCTTCATAGTCCTCGGCAATGTAGGCCTGGGTCTTCCAACTCTTGTAGTGTCTTGTGGAGCACAGTTAAAAGTTTGGTGAACTAATCTCTTGGGGAGTGCAGGTTATGGGGGATGAAATTAAACATTGCGAAAAGTTTCAGCAAGATTTCTAGTAAGTCAGCTGCATTGGATCCTCTTTACCCAGCTCTTGTAAATGACAATGTTTCTTTAACTTTACGCAGTTCATTTAAAGTTTAAGTTGTCAAATAATATTGAAAAATCACTTTTACGAAACATTCTTTGATTAGCCGGATTGTGGAAAGATTTTATTAATTTAATTGTTGAATTGATAAAACTTCGAAGTTCAAACCTGGTGCTTTTTTTTTCCAGCAAGATAACTTAATTCTTGTTTTATAGTTTGTTTGTAACCTACCCATTCATCTTTTTTATTGATCTTCATTTGTTTGACTCTTATCTCTCCTTTATAGTTCATACTTAACTTCTCTATATCTTTTCCGTAGTGTTCTGCTTTCCCTAATTGGGCCGTTGTGCTTGTAGTATTCTTTATTTTCAACTAGGGTTGCAGCTTTGTTTATATTAATGATAATACTTGGTCTATTCAAGGATAGAAAAAGGGATGTTTTTGGCATTTAGTGAAAAAGGCGTGAAAGAGAATTGTGTGCCAGAATGTGGTGGCCAAAGTGTGATTGTATGCGGTAGTTAAAAGAGGTTGTGGTTGTACTGTTATGAAGACCGATGGCAGGTGGAAGAGAACAAATTTGATTGTTCTGGTTATATGGGTGAGATTGAGAAGGGCAGTAGATGAATATGTTATAATGAGTGTTAATGGAATGAAAGGGAAGGGGAATATTTTTCGTAGATTCTGAATCGGTACTTGAATGTACGGTATTAATAAATTTATCAATATGTGGCTGAGGGCTAGGGTTGAAGGCTGAAGTCAGCGGATAGATGTATCTGTTGAAAGCGTAAAATTCTTGGATGGGTTTACAGAATCAGCAGGAAATGTTACTTGGAGTAGAAGACAATGAGGTTCATAAAGGGGAAGTTATGACAATGGTTAGGAAAATCCAAGAAAGAGCTTAATTGAGAATAAGTTGTTTTGGAAAATAGTAAGCTAAGAAAGAAAGACTCATGTTCTAATAAAACAGGTTAATGGAGATGTTTTGTTTGAGGTTAATGCAGACGTGTGGCCATTGAAGATACGTTGAATGTTGAGGACAAGAGGGCGGTAGAGTTAAACGATGCAAAAGTGGAAGGGGTTAGTTTTAATTAAAGAATTATTGTGACAGTAAATTTGAAGACCAGGAGTACGATGAAGAGGGAAAAAGTAGACACTTTGTCTTGAATGCGTTTCATGTTAAATACCACAGTACAGTGTTGAAAGTGGGATTTAGTGGTTGACTAGGATTTGTAGGGTAATATATGGTGAGGGGAAGGTTTGAGTAAATGTCTTAAAGGGGGCCAATTGGTATTTTTATAGAAATTAAGGTGATATAGCAATCTTTCCAATACTTCAGTCAATAATGTGCATCTTGAAGTTTTACTTTATTAATTTAGTTAGACTCTTAAGGTGCATAATTTCGTTTATGTATAAAGAGAGAGAGAGAGAGAGAGAGAGAGAGAGAGAGAGAGAGAGAGAGAGAGAGAGAGAGAGAGAGATGAACAAAGGCGAATAGAAATGTCTGTGATGAAATTAGGGAAAGGGGGAGATGCAAAATTGCGTGATTAGAAAAAGAACCAGGAACGTAGTTTCAGAATAGCTGATGCATGCAGATGATTCAACATTGATTAGGAATAGTTCAGATAAATAAACAGCCTTAAAAAGAATAAAGATGAGAAAGCTGAGAGAGGAAGTTTAAGAAAAACTATGGCAGTAAATAGTACAGTAACCAGGAAGATGGAGCTGTCCATGTTAATACAGGATATGGAATGATCGAAGTCGGGGATTATTTTGTGGTTAATAAATGTCATAGAAGATGTAGGATGAGAAAGGAATGACATTTCGGAATAGGTGGTTAAGAAAAAACCTGGAGTATCTTTTGAACCCAAGATTGAAAAGTATGATTGGAGGGTTGAGCAAAATATTATGTATGGGAATCAAATGGGAATGCTGAATGCGAATGAGAGATTAAAGGATGAAGCTACCAAGATGTATTACTTATAAAGTATCATTAGTAATAGGAGAATTGAAAGGGAGAAAATAGCAGACGTTGTAAAATGCTTATTTTAGGTGCAAGGATAGATCAGAGTATTTAATAGCTGGTTGTTCTTTTGTTGAGAAAGAAGGGATATAGATTAAGTAATCGAGTTCTATCAAATATCTATGCATGGTTTGATCTTCATTCGAAAAGTTATAGTTTTACTTTATGGATGCATTTTATAATCGCTAGCATTATAGTGTAAAAATTACTTGTTATTCACTGACTATTGGTATTTGAATGTAGTTTTGAGTACATTTCGTGTGCACACAGGTAAAAATGAGATGATACAGAAAGATTTTCATTTAAGGTTTACTGTATTTCAATTTTTTTTGCTCTTAAATTTCTTGAAAAAACTCTTTCAGAAAGAGAAAGAGTTGACTAGCTTCGACAGCAGTGTAGGTTCACTGAGAATATCAGAAACGTTGTTTAGTGCATATTTTTTCCCTTGAGTTTCGTATCTACTGTAGGACAATACCCTCGGTCCTGTGTATACGTTTGCTAGTAATAGAGAAATGCTGTGGCATGCTAAGTTTTTGGGCATCTTAAGAGGCACTCTCACTGTCATAGTTTAGCACATGTGTTTATAACGCAGTAGCATTATCGTTATTCGAAGAACTGTGGCTGCTAAACATTCTAGTTCAGATGTACTTGAAAAACAATTTGGGAAGGTGATGCTGTGGGACCTTCTTTAATTTTTAAAGCTAGTTTAAAGTTGAAATATCTATTTAAATCGAACTTTTTAGTGACTATATTTTTTGTAGTACATTTTCCGCTTTCGTATTACGATAGATATGTGATTTCCCTTCGATTTTCATATGCTTGCAAACACAACTAATGCCCTTTCATGTATCCAATGATATAACTATATCGTAACTGATGGAACTATACAGTTCTGGAAAACTGAAAAAAGGAAAGTATGAAGTAAAGCATTTAAGTCATGAATTATACTTAAGGAAAAGGATGGTAAGGAATTGTAAGAATTTTTCTGTAACCGATGAAAATTTTTCATTAAAAAAGCATCTGTAAATCATTTGAGAAATAAACCGTTACTTGAAAAAGAAATTAAAAGCAAAGTCCGTTTCCGTGTTGAAAGAATCCAATTATCTTGTTTGTTTGTCACGGGCTGAATTCCTAGTATATAACTCTCTCTCTCTCTCTCTCTCTCTCTCTCTCTCTCTCTCTCTCTCTCTCTCTCTCTCTCTCTCTCTCTCTCTCACACTGTTAACAATGCAACATTTCCATTAAAAACCTAACGAATTAAAATCTTCTAATGTCAATTTCCGTAAATTCTGGCGAAAATGATTATGTATCTTAATTCTTCCAATTTTCCCTTTTCTTTTACTAATTACATGTTTTCACATCGAGACAAATAAGGCAAAAAAAATAGCGTAAAAAATCTTGACTAAACTTAGTATCTATCTCCTTCGCACAAACAGAAATAGAGAGTGATAAGCAACTCGAAGATGAAATCAAGTTCAGCTGTAATTATTTCACGCTTTCTGCTCGTTTACGAAGAAGACACTGTAATAATAGGAAAAAGAATGCGAGAGATCATATCAGCCACGTACTTCCTCGTAGCCCGGGGCTATGGCCTCAGGAGCATGGGGTGTGGAAGAGAGAGAGAGAGAGAGAGAGAGAGAGAGAGAGAGAGAGAGAGAGAGAGAGAGAGAGAGAGAGAGAGAGAGAGAATATGCTGGAAAGTGTGTTACAGACTTCCTTAACCTGGATAGAATAACGTCAGAGTCTCTCTCTCTCTCTCTCTCTCTCTCTCTCTCTCTCTCTCTCTCTCTCTCTCTCTCCCTCTCTCTCTCTCTCCAGAAAGAACGCTCTTGTAAATAAATACGTAGCAAATGTCGAGAATATCAATGTGCTAAGCACATTATAATGCATTGTTTAAAAACAGCCAAAGAAAGTTGTCTTAAACGACAGTGAGAACGAATCACTAATAAAGTGACAGATAGACTTGCAAGATAACGCTCAAAGATGTAGAATATCATCTTTCGCTATATAATAAAGAGCAAGTGTCTTACCCTGGTGAGAGGGGTTGGGAAGGGTTCAATATGTGTGTATGACGTATCACGAACACTAGTCATGGATATTAATCCATATCAAGTTATGTCAGAAATCTCTGAAACAACCGAATGCCCTAATCAGATCGTCGATAATATGAAGGAGAAACCTATCATATCCCATGTCAAGTGCTTTTTAGGTAGAATTCACTTGGACGTTGATCATTGGACTAACGGTCAATATTTTGATGGTAACAGATTTTGTGTTAAACAGCTTCAGAGAGACGTTTTATGAGTATATATGTGGTCAGTGCTTATTTTTACTCACCTATTAGAATTATAGAGAATATTGAAATTTCAAAGGACACTGAAAATAAGCATGCTTGTTTCTGTTTTTTTTTTTTTTTTTTTTTTTTTTTTTTTTTGTAGTCCTTAAGGTAACTGTTAATGGTAAGATGATATCTGAAAGTTATTTAGTCCTCATTTACATTCATTCTCGTTGTGTTGTTATATAGCCTTGTGTAAGGACGGGTTCTTCCTCCCTCACCGAGAGAGGATATATACACTAAATTGTAAAGTTCTGTATT
>NC_090732.1:124243040-124248040 GCF_036898095.1 Palaemon carinicauda | reverse complement strand
CGATTATGGAATTCCGTAAAGGACATTGAATAAGCATTCACATACTTCAAAATTATTCTTGAAATTTTCCATTTCAAAGAATCTTAAAGTTTTCGTTTATCAATACTTGTTATTTAATTTTGAAGCTTCCAGTTGTATTAGTGAGTTTTTTTTTTTTTTTTTTTTTTTCGCCATGATGTAAGTGTTTATACTGAAGCATAATTCCTTCGTTAATGCAATCTAACCATAAGGAAGAATCGGGTAAAAAAAGCGGGCTCGAAACACGTGGTAGCAACAGATATTGAATGGAAAAACGTGAAATGAAACCTAACTGGCGCTCAATTTTTCCAGAGAGATTTTGTCCTTCCACTTTAGATGCCACCAAGACATTATATTTTATTTGTAAAAATTATAAGCAATATTTTTGTGAGAGGAAGTTATCCTCTCAACAGTTTTCTTAACCCCAGCGGAGGATAGCTGGGTAAGCTTGTAGGCTGTAGGTCGGGAGCTACCCACGAACTTAGAATATAATTAATATTATTACTAGCCTAGCTACAACCGTAGTTTGAAGAGTAGAATGCTGTAAGCACTTGGTCTCCTACAAGGAAGCAGCCCAGTACCGGAAGGAAATAGTGATGTAACGAAAAAAATATACACGAGAATAATAAAAAGATTCGTTAATAGCGTGAAATGTCATATGAGCTATGAAACGAGACCTACAGTAACATGTTCAACAGAAAAAGAAACCATTACATTTACAAGTTTGAACTAATGAAGTTCCACCGATTCAACTACCAGATTATGAAGATCGTTCCACAACCTGGTCACAGCTGAAATAAAACTTTTAGACTTTGCTGTATTGAGCCTAGTGTAGAAGGCTAGACTGTGAACCTTCCACTATGTTAACCGGCTACGTGCCCGTATTTGCTGATTGCAGCACGCGGAACTGGTAGCTACTCGAGTTGATTACCAATGCTGTTGCTTAAATGGTATTAGTGCATTTCTCTTATTGAAAGAACATTGCAGATATGAGTTCAAGGAAATGCTACATCGATTGCAAGCAGATTTTGAATAATGAAGAGAAATGTATACAGTACTTTGTCTTTATTTATAATGAGTTAGAGTTATATGAATGATTCATATGATTTTGATAGAGAAGCAGGTTATATTTAAAATAGGTATTTGGCAACTGTAGGTCAAAAGAACTGCTAGGATCATATCTCGTCATGTATTTACATTATATGTTTGCATATTATTTTCGTCATCCTGTTGACCTTTTGTCTACATTTTAATGCACATGTCGCCTCCTAAAATATGATAATAAGGGAATTGTTTTCTTGATCGTGAGGTAATATTTTCCGTTATTTCTTCCGCATACCTGATTCATACGTGACACAAGACGTGAAAAATAAGTGTCTATATTCTCATTGTCCTCTTAAATACTCTATTTCCTAAGAGGTTTTTGGTATGTTTTCCAGTGAAAGCCTTGAGATAAGTTTTCCAGTGAAAGCCTGGAGATAAGTGAAAGCCTGGAGACAAGTTTTCCAGTGAAAGCCTGGAGATAAGTTTTCCAGTGGAAGCCTGGAGACAAGTTTCCTAGTGAAAGCCTGGAGGCAAGTTTTCCAGTGAAAGCCTGGAGATGAGTTTTCCAGTGGAAGCCTGGAGACAAGTTTCCTAGTGAAAGCCTGGAGACAAGTTTTCCAGTGAAAGCCTGGAGATAAGTTTTCCAGTGGAAGCCTTGAGACAAGTTTCCTAGTGAAAGCCTGGAGGCAAGTTTTCCAGTGAAAGCCTGGAGATGAGTTTTCCAGTGGAAGCCTGGAGACAAGTTTCCTAGTGAAAGCCTGGAGACAAGTTTTCCAGTGGAAGCCTGGAGATAAGTTTCCTAGTGAAAGCCTGGAGATAAGTTTTCCAGTGGAAGCCTGGAGATAAGTTACCTAGTGAAAGCCTGGAGATAAGTTTTTTAGGGGAAGCCTGGAGATAAGTTTCCTAATGAAAGCCTGGAGATAAGTTTTCTAGGGGAAACCTGGAGATAAGTTTTCCACCGAAAGCCTGGAGATAAGTTTTCTAGGGGAAGCCTGGAGATAAGTTTTCTAGTGAAAGCCTGGAGATAAGTTTTCTAGGGGAAGCCTGGAGATAAGTTTCCTAGTGAAAGCCTGGAGATAAGTTTTCCTGTTGAAGCCTGGAGATAAGTTTCCTAGTGAAAGCCTGGAGATAAGTTTCCTAGTGAAAGCCTGGAGATAAGTTTTCCAGTGGAAGCCTGGAGATAAGTTTTCCAGTGAAAGCCTGGAGATAAGTTTTCTAGTGGAAGCCTGGAGATAAGTTTTCCTGTGAAAGCCTGGAGATAAGTTTCCTAGTGAAAGCCTGGAGATAAGTTTTCCAGTGAAAGCCTGGAGATAAGTTTCCTAGTGAAAGCCTGGAGATAAGTTTTCTAGTGGAAGCTGGAGATAAGTTTTCCAGTGAAAGCCTGGAGATAAGTTTTCTAGTGAAAGCCTTGAGATAAGTTTTCCAGTGGAAGCCTGGAGATAAGTTTTCCAGTGGAAGCCTGGAGATAAGTTTTCCACCGAAAGCCTGGAGATAAGTTTTCTAGGGGAAGCCTGGAGATAAGTTTTCCAGTGAAAGCCTGGAGATAAGTTTTCCTGTGGAAGCCTGGAGATAAGTTTTCCACCGAAAGCCGGGAGATAAGTTTTCCAGTGAAAGCCTGGAGATAAGTTTTCTAGTGGAAGCCTGGAGATAAGTTTTCCAGTGAAAGCCTGGAGATAAGTTTTCCAGTGAAAGCCTGGAGATAAGTTTTCCAGTGAAAGTCTGGAGATAAGTTTTCTAATGGAAGCCTGGAGATATGTTTTCCAGTGAAAGCCTGGAGATAAGTTTTCCAGTGAAAGCCTGGAGATAAGTTTTCCACCGAAAGCCTGGAGATAAGTTTTCTAGTGGAAGCCTGGAGATAAGTTTTCCAGTGAAAGCCTGGAGATAAGTTTTCCAGTGGAAGCCTGGAGATAAGTTTTCCAGTGAAAGTCTGGAGATAAGTTTTCTAGTGGAAGCCTGGAGATATGTTTTCCAGTGAAAGCCTGGAGATAAGTTTTCCAGTGGAAGCCTGGAGATAAGTTTTCCAGTGAAAGCCTGGAGATAAGTTTTCCACCGAAAGCCTGGAGATAAGTTTTCCAGTGAAAGCCTGGAGATAAGTTTTCCACAGAAAGCCTGGCGATAAGTTTTCCGGTGAAAGCCTGGAGAATCATTAGAAAATAATTGAACTTTGAATGAATATACTCTTGTTAAGGAATGGAATACATTTGAACTATTAAAATAAGACTGTAATAAACCGTAATTCATTATGGTGGGAAAGAGAAACAGTTAAGAAACCTGGGTGACATCCAAATGAATATTAATGACAACTTGGCCCTGATATCTAGTAGAGGTCGTGACCTAGGTGTGTTGCTGGATTGTAATTTGTCTCTTGGTTTTCAAATAAACAATTTGGTAAGAATCACTGGATGTCATCTAGGAAATTTATCTGGATGATTGCTCTGTTAAGAAATTTGTTATTAACTGTGTTATTACTCAGATTGACTCTTTCAACTCCATCTATTAAAATTTACCCAAAGTACTTTTTAAGATACAAAACATAAACAGAGGAGCAAGATTAGTGAGTGATGCACCCAAAAAAAAAAAAAAAAACGATTACCAGTTTAAGGCCGCTCATGAATAACAGTGACATTTCCCTAGCTTGCAAGACAATGCCCTAGAGACTAACCATATATAGTTATGATCAGCACCCAACCCCCTCTCCACCCAAGCTAGGACCAGGGAGGGCTAGGCAATGGCTGCTGATAACTCGGCAGGGAGACCTAAAGGCTGCCCCAAAACCCCCATCATTAGCTTACAAGGATGGTGAAGCTGCAGACAATATAAGAAACTATAAAGTTTGAGCAGGACTCAAACCCCAGTCCGGCAGAGCGCCAAGCAGAGATATTTCTAATGGCTGCCTATTAAAGAATAGATAATTTTTAAGAAATCTGCAATGATTCAAGTTATCAGACCTGAATGTCCTAAATATTTGTTACACATGCAGAGAACAAATTGTGTCGAAACGAGACCAGTTATGTATGGTTTCAAGGTATTTGAGCCAAGGTGAACCTCGATAATGACCTTTAGAGCTTTCAAGTCTGCGGCCCCAAATTGTTTAATTAGGACTGATAATATTAAATCTCTCAATAAGTTGCAGATTTCTTTGTTTATTGAGTGTTACGGTAACGTGTATTTGCCAATTGACAATGAATTACGCTGTATGATTATCCAAATACTCAAAGAATGTAGGGTATATAAATCTAGTTGGTCTTGGTGCTTAGCGTGAGTGGAAAAGCACTCATTTTAGTAAATTTCAGAGTAAGAATATTATCATAAGGTCTCAACTCTTGGTATTTGGAGACCTTCCATTTGAAAGCTTATCCGGACATAAAGTAGAAAATTATGGTCATTAGAATACAAGAAGAGGAAGGTTGTTTTAGAAGAGATAAAGAATCTATAGCATCTCTTTCATTATTTCCAACGTTATTTTCTCAGTGACTCGCTTTGCAAAGGTTATACTTCAGTATTCTGTTCAACAGTTTTTCTAGTATATGATATATAAGGGTTATGCCGTACTTTGTAAAAGAAGAGTTATCTCAATGGTTATATTTACAAGCCATATTGCTTATTTTCCAAGATTTTTACCTCGAATAATATAGTGAAAAAATTCATATTTCTCCTTCGAGCCAAATAAAGATTCCTCTTAAAAAATGGCAGTTGTTTAAAAATAAGCTTCCTCAGTAATCTATAAAACGATACTGTTATTATGTAAAACATAAGTGACATTTTCGTATCTTTGAATAATTAAGTGTATTATCAGTCAAATCTTCACGATACAACAACTCTCGACCTTTTTTACTTCCTGTGTCTAGCTTTCCAAAGAAAGAACCCCGGATTGAGAAGATAAGGTGACCCCTTTGTTAGTTCAGTAGCCACCCCTACCCCCCCCCCCTCAACATTAA
>NC_090732.1:124223040-124240540 GCF_036898095.1 Palaemon carinicauda | reverse complement strand
AAAGTTCTAAATATGTCCATGATTTACTGCCTCATTTTACTGACATTTCTCGCCAGCTGTTTGCAATGCGTTTATTCACTTAATTGCCTCTCTTTATTTGCTATTTTATGTTTTAATTTTCTGTTTTCTTCCCTCCGTTTCCATCTTTTAAAATATGTGCATTTACTTTGCCCCCTTGAAGCTTAGTCCTCTTGGCTTATTTTCGTTAGGAAGTGAGTTATTTAATGAATATTTAAATTGTGACAAAAGTCAAGAGTGATCCGGTAAGCAGAGAGAGAGAGAGAGAGAGAGAGAGAGAGAGAGAGAGAGAGAGAGAGAGAGAGAGAGAGAGAGAGCATGATTTTTTTTTTATGTTTGTAAGAAATCCATGTCTTGTCATGATACATACTGTACACAGTGTACAGTGTATGTAAATGCAGCCGCATTAAGATTGAAGAAGTATAATATTCTGATATTAATGATTTTTACGTGGCTAAATAGTGCCTGAGAAAATTATTGAGAATTTCTTTTGTCAATAAACCGGTCTTGAGACTACGATAGAATAACGGGAATGAACTTTTGGCTTTTAACTCCAAAAGCGCATCCAAAGACTCGAGTATCGATATAGCCCAACTTGTGTTAAGTTATTTTTTTTTTCCGAGTGGCTGTGGGTCACAATAAGGGGAAACTCTCAGTTCAAGATAAAGGTTTATTAGTTCAATAAATAAATTAAATATAGCTGGTTGATAAAATTGGGTGCCAGTCCTCCAAAGCTAATTTGGTAATTGATGATGTAAGTCTCACGGAATGCGCGATCATACGTGTAGCAACCGCATCCCACACAATCATTTTATGCAACATGCTGTCGAAGTTTGGTGTGGGGGGGGGGAAAGATATCCAGCAGCACATGTGTCTCCCAGCTCCGTTCACTTAAGATCATATGTCTTAGACACGGTTTATTCAGAATCATGTGCATGTATCAGCGAGCAGTTCCCATGATATAAGGTCCAGCATAGCCAGCACATGTGTCTCTTAAGATCATATGTCTTAGACACGGTTTATTCAGAATCATGTGCATGTATCAGCGAGCAGTTCCCATGATATAAGGTCCAGCATAGCCAGCACATGTGTCTCTTAAGATCATATGTCTTAGACACGGTTTATTCAGAATCATGTGCATGTATCAGCGAGCAGTTCCCATGATATAAGGTCCAGCATAGCCAGCACATGTGTCTCTTAAGATCATATGTCTTAGACACGGTTTATTCAGAATCATGTGCATGTATCAGCGAGCAGTTCCCATGATATAAGGTCCAGCATAGCCAGCACATGTGTCTCTTAAGATCATATGTCTTAGACACGGTTTATTCAGAATCATGTGCATGTATCAGCGAGCAGTTCCCATGATATAAGGTCCAGCATAGCCAGCACATGTGTCTCTTAAGATCATATGTCTTAGACACGGTTTATTCAGAATCATGTGCATGTATCAGCGAGCAGTTCCCATGATATAAGGTCCAGCATAGCCAGCACATGTGTCTCTTAAGATCATATGTCTTAGACACGGTTTATTCAGAATCATGTGCATGTATCAGCGAGCAGTTCCCATGATATAAGGTCCAGCATAGCCAGCACATGTGTCTCTTAAGATCATATGTCTTAGACACGGTTTATTCAGAATCATGTGCATGTATCAGCGAGCAGTTCCCATGATATAAGGTCCAGCATAGCCAGCACATGTGTCTCTTAAGATCATATGTCTTAGACACGGTTTATTCAGAATCATGTGCATGTATCAGCGAGCAGTTCCCATGATATAAGGTCCAGCATAGCCAGCACATGTGTCTCTTAAGATCATATGTCTTAGACACGGTTTATTCAGAATCATGTGCATGTATCAGCGAGCAGTTCCCATGATATAAGGTCCAGCATAGCCAGCACATGTGTCTCTTAAGATCATATGTCTTAGACACGGTTTATTCAGAATCATGTGCATGTATCAGCGAGCAGTTCCCATGATATAAGGTCCAGCATAGCCAGCACATGTGTCTCTTAAGATCATATGTCTTAGACACGGTTTATTCAGAATCATGTGCATGTATCAGCGAGCAGTTCCCATGATATAAGGTCCAGCATAGCCAGCACATGTGTCTCTTAAGATCATATGTCTTAGACACGGTTTATTCAGAATCATGTGCATGTATCAGCGAGCAGTTCCCATGATATAAGGTCCAGCATAGCCAGCACATGTGTCTCTTAAGATCATATGTCTTAGACACGGTTTATTCAGAATCATGTGCATGTATCAGCGAGCAGTTCCCATGATATAAGGTCCAGCATAGCCAGCACATGTGTCTCTTAAGATCATATGTCTTAGACACGGTTTATTCAGAATCATGTGCATGTATCAGCGAGCAGTTCCCATGATATAAGGTCCAGCATAGCCAGCACATGTGTCTCTTAAGATCATATGTCTTAGACACGGTTTATTCAGAATCATGTGCATGTATCAGCGAGCAGTTCCCATGATATAAGGTCCAGCATAGCCAGCACATGTGTCTCTTAAGATCATATGTCTTAGACACGGTTTATTCAGAATCATGTGCATGTATCAGCGAGCAGTTCCCATGATATAAGGTCCAGCATAGCCAGCACATGTGTCTCTTAAGATCATATGTCTTAGACACGGTTTATTCAGAATCATGTGCATGTATCAGCGAGCAGTTCCCATGATATAAGGTCCAGCATAGCCAGCACATGTGTCTCTTAAGATCATATGTCTTAGACACGGTTTATTCAGAATCATGTGCATGTATCAGCGAGCAGTTCCCATGATATAAGGTCCAGCATAGCCAGCACATGTGTCTCTTAAGATCATATGTCTTAGACACGGTTTATTCAGAATCATGTGCATGTATCAGCGAGCAGTTCCCATGATATAAGGTCCAGCATAGCCAGCACATGTGTCTCTTAAGATCATATGTCTTAGACACGGTTTATTCAGAATCATGTGCATGTATCAGCGAGCAGTTCCCATGATATAAGGTCCAGCATAGCCAGCACATGTGTCTCTTAAGATCATATGTCTTAGACACGGTTTATTCAGAATCATGTGCATGTATCAGCGAGCAGTTCCCATGATATAAGGTCCAGCATAGCCAGCACATGTGTCTCTTAAGATCATATGTCTTAGACACGGTTTATTCAGAATCATGTGCATGTATCAGCGAGCAGTTCCCATGATATAAGGTCCAGCATAGCCAGCACATGTGTCTCTTAAGATCATATGTCTTAGACATGGTTTATTCGAAATCATGTGTATCAGCGAGCAGTTCCCATGAGATAAGGTCCAGCATAACCAGTCGATTAACCGTCGTACTGACGTGGATCAAAGACATTTTTTTTTCGTTTTGACACTGTACCCGGAAACAAATTTTTCTTGGAATTATCATTTTTTTACTTGGTACGCTTGATATTTAGTTTGCTTCGTACATAAACCTGTCAAGTAGGTTTCAGAGCTGAAGGTAGGTCAGTGCTTTAAAGTTAGCCATTCTGTTACTTTGTTGTTCTGGAATTTGATTCGATTTTGATATCTCCTGGTAGATAATTTGTTGAATGAATAAATTCATCATCTCCTCCTACGCCTATTGACCCAAAGGGCCTCGGTTAGATTTCCCCAGTGGTCTCTTATCTTAGGCTTTTAAATTAATACTTCTCCATTCATCATCATCTACTTCACATTTCATAGTCCTCAGCCGCCATGTAGGCCTGGATCTTTCAACTCTTTAGTGCCTTGTAAAACCCAGTTGAATGGATTAGATTAGAAGATAAAATTTATAGAGATGGATAAGTTAGACTTCAAATGGAGAAAAACTTGACGTTTTCCAATTATAGATTTATATGCATCGCTTTATCAGGACTAGGTCTCACATCTCTGCCCCTTTTTAATACTTTTTATTGAGAGATATTAGATAACGGTAGTTAATTTATTGTTTCATCGGCTTTACTTTAAAATTCTCTCTCTCTCTCTCTCTCTCTCTCTCTCTCTCTCTCTCTCTCTCTCTCTCTCTCTCTCTCTCTCTCTCTCACACACATCGTAGCAGATGGCAAAGTCTATTTCAAATTCGTTCTCTAGTTCTTCATGTCTACTAATTTGTATCATATTCTTATAAATGAAAATACAACATTGAGGATATTCACCCAGCCATCCCTACACATATGATTTTAGTATGTATGTATGCATGTAAATATGTATGTATGTGTGTATTTATGTATGTATGTAAAGTAGTAGTTTACGTTACCCATAAAAAAATGACGGCTAAATATCTAGATAGATATGCACACACGCACACGCATCCCCTTCTCATCAGAGAATGACTATTCCGTCTCTCCTCTCCTGTTGCATGGGGAGAGTTGAGCGTGACCGGAAATTATATATGTATATATATATATATATATATATATATATATATATATATATATATATATATATATATATATATATATATATATGCACTATGTATACAGCGTCTTAGTCTTATTCTACAGTTCTAGTAAGTGACATAGTCGTTATGATCTCTGAGCTCCTCTTTTATGTAATACTTTTTGATACAATTTCTTCTGAAAGATATGAAATTTAAAAAGAAGTGAACGAAAAAATATCCTCTCAAATTGAGAATAGAAAAGTTATGTTTTATCATGTGCATATCTATACGGTAACAAAGGATTTTCACCGTTGGATCCATTAATTCCCATAAACTTCTCGGGAAGCTGAGAAGACGTCTGACAGTTGTACAGTATAGCGACAAACACTGTTATAAGGAATAGAGAAACTCTTGCCAACGCTGCCTATAAAACAAAGTCGCTCAGCTTCTAAACACACGGGATCAAAAGCATTTTTATTAATTTTATGAAGTGCTGTATAAATAGATAAATTTAATTGCTTAACAGGACTTCGTAAGATTAATGAAAATTATTTTGATCCCGATTATTCAAGTCAGCAACTTTTTTTTTATTAAAGCAGCGTTGCCAACAGTCAGTTATTTTCCTATATTCCCGTGAAATGTATCGGAATTAATGAAGCCAACTGTACCTCATAACCTCAGTGGACACTCCAATGGGTAATCATCAAAGAAGACCAAATATAGAAGTTTGCAAGAGATAGGAGTGTAATGGGAGTGCTATAGGGTCAGAATGTGACACTAAAAGCCACCCTAGTGCGACATGAGAATGACTTCTTATTTAGCTACCTGGACAGAAGAGAATTGGAAACCCCATTTCACGTGCAACCCAATCTTGGGAAGTTCCAACGGAAGAAAACATTAAGGATAATTTCCAATCAGGGTCATCCAGTGATCTACTTCTGTGTCCCACGAAAGCATAATCTCTAGTCAGGGACGTCCTTTGATCATTGGTGTACAAAAACCTCAGAAATAAAAGCTTGAGGAAGATTGAGTCCTCGGGAACTTGTGGTTCGTGGTTGAAAGCTAATTACGGTAATGATTCTTATGATATTGGCCACAGTCATATAGCTTTTTCAGCAAGCACAGCAACCACACTGTACCACGCAGTTTGATCAGAAAAACAAATTTGAAAGTTAAAAGTTTACTCATGAACTGGATTAGCTGTCGTTCGTTGACTTAGGACTGGTATGATTGTATAAACTCTTGCCATTGTTTCTTGTCAAGGACAGCTTTGAAAAATAAGAGGAAAGGTTCAATGTATTTTCCGGGATTGTATGTGTTCTAGATAATGTTTGAAGTCTGGAAGGATATTTTTTACCTGACTCGTATCACGTAGTCTTCAAAAGAAAATTTGACATAGTTTATATAATTCAGGCCATGAACATTTTATATCTACTTCACTATAATGATAATGTCCTATTTTTCCGTATCAGATAGTCTTCTGTGTTCTTTGTATACACAAAATCCGTAATTTTTATGCATGATTTCTGAGAGAAATTTCAAATTTAGAACGCGGTTAATTGGCATCGCTGCACGTGTAATGTTTTTGTTATTATAATTACTGTCATTATTATAATTATCATCATTATTTTGCTCTACTTCTACAGTTGGCCCCTTTTCACCTAATGGCGTGTGATTGACTTTCTCATTGGAATTATGATGATAACAATGAATACATGAATGACAATTTCACCATTAATCAATCAGTATCTGAATGGCAGGAAGATTGGATAAATGGTTCCATCGAACATTGCTGCTCAGGATTGAGCGTAACTTGGGCTTCTCACTTTGAAGTCTTTGGCACACTATCCTTGGCGAGATCTTTCGATATTGTTGGCTGCCACAATAATAATAATAATAATAATAAAAATAACAATAATAATAATTATTATTATTATTTTTTTTTAAGGTGTTTGGTTTCAGTTCCAGTTTCATCAGAAACGTCAGCTGGGCAAGCCCAATCCCCCGCTGTGGTGCCCAAGCACAAGAGTGGCCTCCCCAGCAAATAGGTTAAACTTATGGTCCCGGGATGGGATCGATCTGCTGCCATGCGAATGCTAGACAAACACGTTACCACTGTACGATGATGATCTCAGTATTTTCATGCGTATTCTATTTAAGAATTATAGATATATAAAATCAAATGTTCAAGCAAGTGAATATTACCTCTCTCTCTCTCTCTCTCTCTCTCTCTCTCTCTCTCTCTCTCTCTCTCTCTCTCTCTCTCTCTCTCTCTCTGAAAATTAACTTGCTTTATGGACTGCTGACGAAGAAGAAATATCTTAATATATGAATGGCCTAGTTTCCTTAGTTAATATCTCTAGTTCCCGTAATTATTCGTGTTTCTTTTGTCTAAAGAATAATCCTGTTTGAAAAATACTTGAATCGGTACTATCTAGACCACATTGAGATTTATTTAATTGATTATCAATGAATTAGTCGAATCGTCAAAAAGGACGTCCAAATATTTTGATAGATAAGCACGCACACTCATACATACACACACAGATTCATCCCTTCCTACCCCCTCCCCCTTTCCTAACTACAACAAGCTGGTTCGGCAATTCGTGAGAGAGTGTGGTTTCCGACTGTACCTCTCAGGGTACATTCTTTCACCAGGGTGTGACTTCTCTCCCTTCCCCCCCTGAGATGACAGGGAAAAAAAATATATATATATGTATATATATACACATATATATGTATGTATATATATATATATATATATATATATATATATATATATATATATATATATATATATATATATATATATATAGATATACTGTATACATAACAGATATGTTAGTAGGGAAATAGTTTTTCCCCAAAGTTATTTTATCACGATCAAGCTTGTGTCCCAAAGAACAGTTGTTTTAGTAGGAATGGGTAGTTTCCCCAAAACACCGTTATTTTATTATGAATAGATAAATTTATTTTCAAATAAAGATTGTTATCCTAGTATGAATAATTTTGTTTCCCAAGGGGCACTTATCTTAGTATGATTAAATTCATTTCCAGTAATAGTTATGTTAATAGAAATAAACCTTTTTCCGAAAGGGTAGTTATTTTATTAGGATGATATCTGTTTCCAAAGTACAGTTATCTTGGCTGTATTAAATCTGTTTCCATAAGGACAGTTATCTCCGTAGGAATAATTATCTCTTAAAAGACAGTTACCTAAGCTGGATTGGATATCTTTATTAAAGATCTGTTATCTTGTTAAGTATAAATTTGTTTCCAAAAAGACAATTATCTTTGTAGGATTATTTGTTATATCAATGGAAAGTTATTCAAGCAGGATTAAAATTTTGTTTATCAGTGGAAATTTATTTAGGTAGGATTAGATTTTTCCCCATAGAATAGTTATCCTACTTGATTTAAGCATGATTCTCATAGAAAACATTGGCTTTCTTAAGAACAGTTGTCATTATAGGAATAAATGTTTCCCAAAATGACAGTTATCTTATTAGGAATAGATTTGTTTTCTTTGTAGGAATAAATGTTTCCCAAAAGACAGCTATCTTAATAGGAATAAATGTTTCACACATATTAGTTATCTTAGTCGGAGTAAATTTGCATCGTAAAGGATAGTTATCTTAGTAGAATTAGATTTTTTTTGCCTAAAGGATAGCTATCCTGGATGATAGAAATGCCTCTTTTGTGCTTATTGTTGATTTTAATGCTCACCATAGGAAGTGGTTAAATTCTGTTTCTCCTACTGATCGTTATGGCTTAAGAGCTTTGGACTTTGCCTCCGAAGTAGGCTGTGAGCAAATCGTATGTTAGCATTATCTTGTTAATGTAGCATACTGATCAATCCTCGTATCATACCCTTGTTCTCGCTTGCATTTACTGTACGTTTCTCGTTATGCTAATATTTTCAAATTCTTTCACTAACTTCTTGAATTTCTTTTATTTTTTTTTCGCTATCTCCTATCAGTAATTTTCTCATCCCGTGAGTATTTTACTAAACTTCTTTAGAGACCGTTGTGTTTAAATTGCTTTGATTTCGGGAAATCTCGGAATCTTCTAACAAGTATACAAAATTGAGAAAAATACTTCAAGATTTAATAATATTTTCTATTCAACATTATTTCAAATAAATTTCAGGAAAAAACACCCGAGTGTATTCGTGAAGCAAAGGGTTTAGTAAACTGTTAACAGCGCCAGGCTATATTCTATAAATCACATGAAATTAACTGCTAATATCAACCGTTAGATACGGTTACGACACAGCGTAAATGAAGAGATACATAAAATGAAACAAAAAATTAATTCGTGATCGTAACAGAATCAACTGAATGAATGAATAGTGCATAAATATTGAATAATAACCAAAATGAACAACGCAACAAAAGTGTAGACGGAAACGCCAAGTACATGACTGCACCAGCCAGAGAATCCTGAAATTCCAAGAAAATGAGTTTCTACTTATTATGATAATAAGACAGTACAAGCATAAACACCTAACGATAAAAGAGACCGACAAAGATAATAGAATGCAGACCTTGTTGGGAAGATTCCATTATCAACAAATATAATCCTTCCAAATTCCTTCAGTTTACACTAATTCTATACGACAAGTGAATAGTTAACGTATAAGTTCATTAGAACTGGTGCAAAAACTGAAGCTGTATCCACTCTTTACAGCAAATGTTTATTCCTTAGTTTGTATTTAGTTTTGGGGTTACAATAAGGTGACGACGCGCCAGTAAAAGTTTGTTTCTTTGGCCGTCCGTTTGATGTTGGGATTTGTTGTTTCCTCCCGGATTGATTGATTTGAGGTTTTCTGGCATCCTGACATCTCAGGTCATTGGCGCCGATTGACACGGAGAAAAGAAACGCATCATCACTGAAAACATTATTTTTTTTTTTATTATAGAACTAAGATCATAAGATTAACCTTATATGTTTTCTATTGCTATTTCATTTTCGCCAATGTTTCATGACACAGTTTGGAGCATCTTATTTTCCTGACATTCCGTGGAGTGTTTATAGTTTCTTGCTGTTAAAAACAATAACGGGAAGACTAATAGCAATAGATGCATTTCACTCTTATTTGCCCTGACGAACATATAGATCGGTATTCGATACTTACATAGAAATTAGAAATGACTGTAATCGTCCTAACATGCGACATTTTAAACACTTACCGATGCCATTAATTATGTAAATATTATGTTTGTCGAAATGATATGGAAAGGTTATATTGTTCATATGAATTAAAAGACGTAGAATAGGAAGAAGCGCAAAATTTAATAACCAACTCCAAATTCGGGGCTGTTGTTTCCGTCTCGGTAAATGCCCTTGCCAGAACCCAGCCCTCATCTCTTTTTTTTTTTTTTCTCTCTCTTGTTGTCTTTGCCAAAATCCTGAAGGGTGTGTATTTACCACTGTCTGTCTTTTATTTTATTTATTTGTTTGTTTGTGACTTTATACAAAACTACTGTACGGATTTTGACCAAACTTGGTGGTCATTTTGGGCATGACACAGGGATGAATATGTAACATTTTGGTTTAAGTACATCAAAGTAAAAGTACTCAGTTGTAATTTTAAAGTAATCGTAATGTTAAGTAAATAGCAGGTATTTTGTTTGTTTATTTTTCTTTGTGAGTAACATTGCGCAAAAATCCTTGAACCAATTCTAATGAAACTTGATGAAAATGTCTGGATCGTGTGACCTAAGTAAAAGTCCATTATATTTTGAAGAAAATACATCGGAGTACAAGTACGCAGTGGAGTCAAGAGCAAAATAAGACTGCTTGGCTTGGCGAATGCATGTTATCTTTATCTATATGTCTAGGCTGGAATAGAATAATAGGAAAGAGGAAAACTGTCAGAAAAGCCAAAGTGATTCCTTCTGTTTTATGTAAAGACTGGAGAGATTAGTAACCCAATGCTACTATCATGAACCAACATTTTGAAAGAGGACAAACTATGAGAAACAAGGAAATCTAAACCTGGGCGAATTTCCACAACTTGGTAAGTGCTATATGCAATGCTATATGCAAGGCATTTGACTAAACGATTCTGGGGTGCCCTGGCGCCCGATTTTGTGTAATATATTCCATGAATCCAATCTGATTTTGGGATAGTGGATTGCCATTTAATGTACATTGGAGAGCCGTTGCTTATGTTGACATGATAGAATACTGTATTGTTGCTATTGCTTCGGTCGAAATCAATAATTATGAATTCGAATTTAAAACTCGACAAAAAGAAGTTTTTTTTTTTTTTTTTTTTTAATATTAACGAATGATGTTGGTCTTTACTCCGATATGATTTAAGTTTTTTTTCTAATAATCTACACTTAGCTTCAAGACTAATAATGGATTTATTTGAAAGGATTCTGACAGAAAATACAGGAAGAAGAGCGAGACAGGAAGGAGAACGGGAGAGAAGAAGTAAAGAATCCGAAAAGGAGAGCTAATTATTTGTTGATCACTTTACGATTGTGCGGATTTGAAATGAGAAAGTCAAGTCCATAATGTTGAAGATCCAAAAATAAAGATTGTGCAGAATAAGGCGGAAACTGCACATAAGTAGAGAATATTGAAGGACCAGAGAAAGCTAAAATTCTTCAATCTGAAGTATTTTTTTCCTTTAAAAGGAAGAACTTCTAAGTAGAGACACTTCAATTGGACGTCTTCCTGTTTGCACACTCTTATAAGAAAAATAATTATCTAGGACCGACGAAGGAGCGGGTTTGGGATCGGAGATTTTTGGTTTACTGCGCCCCGGATTTGAACTTCGGGCACCAGCTTCGGTCATCATTTTGTGTCAGACTCATCATCATCTGTCTGTCATCAGTGTTCGTGTCATCCAACAAAAGTAACAGCTTTTAAAAGATACAACCATCGCTCCGTTCCCCTTACGGGCTGCCAACGCAAGGGCCCGTGGTCCGCCTTGTATATAGGCTGGTCAATCTAAATCATCATCATCACCAGAGGCAATTTGAGACACGAGACCTCTTATGGTCATTATAAAAAGGATATTTTAATTGCAAAGGGATCAATGGTTCAATTGGGTTCCGTCGTCATGAAACGCCTTTAAGATGTTCGTCAAAAGAAATTCGACAAAGAAGAGCAACTGCAGGAGGAGAGGAACTGGTCAAACGAATACTCTGAGGAAAGAGTTTGTTGCCCTTCATCAGGACCCCTAAAAGATTGATACGCAATCGGGAGGTCAAAACGAAAGTTAGCTTACGGGAAGAGTAGGAACGAGTTACCTTCACACGCACACAATACACACACACACACATATATATATATATATATATATATATATATATATATATATATATATATATATATATATATATATAAATATATATATATATATATATATATATATATATATATATATATATATATATATATATGTATATAAATATGTATATATATATATATATATAAATAAATATGTATATATATGTGTATATATATATATACATATATATATATATATATATATATATGTATATATATATATATATATATATATATATATATATATATATATATATATATGTATATATATATACATATATATATGTGTGTGTGTGTGTGTGTGTGTTTGCTGGGTATTATTTTCTTACCTGTTACTATTTTGCTAATTTCCATGATAAATTAATTTACGGGGGTATAAAACATTAAAGGGGATTTCGTATAATTACGTTTTGATATAGCTGACCATAACAGACAGTAAGGAGAGTATTGAGAAAATAGATCTTCCTCATTCCTGTTTTTTTAGGCTAAACTAACTAGTTTAGCATTCAAGTCCTATGGAATTAGGACACTTCACACACGTTGATGCTTATGGAGGTGTAGACCCAAATGCTATTTTTTCTTCATTTTCTATAAAGACCACTGATTTCTTAGCTCTTAAGTTGTCTGCTATTTTCTTCAAGTTATAAAATTATATATATATATATATATATATATATATATATATATATATGTATATATATATATATATATATATATATATATATATATATATATATATATATATATATATTTGTTCCAACACGAATACTTACCTCGAATTACTTCCTTAGGAGGGTCCTTGACCTCTCTCAATCTCGACCAAGATTTCCCGCGCTACCCCCCCTATCTCGCTCCCGATAGTTTCTACCCCCGCCGCCAGGATAAGTCCTGCGGCCCGGATTAGGGCAGGTCACTGCTTTTCCCGGGTCAGGATCTCATTAAGTTCTTGGTCGTGAGATGCGAAACATCTCACCCTCTCGCTTAAACTCTCGATCCTTTGGCACGTTGTGATCCCACGTGTTCCCAGTGTACGGACTTGTGTTTTTTCTGCGATAGTGCGTTTTCGCAAAGTGTTCTCAGTACGTTCCCCTTGCGTTTATCCAGGGTTTCTGTAACTCGTTAGTGTTGGCCCTTCGTGTGCGAACGATGGAGCATGTGCGTCGTTGTCCTGGTCCTAGAGCAGGAAAGTCGTGTGGGGCTTTCCTCTCTAAACCAGAAGTGGACCCGCATTCCCTTTGTTCCACGTGCAGGGGTAAAGTTTGTTCCTCCTCGGACACGTGTCCCGAGTGCGTGAGTTGGGACGGCATTCAGTGGGTACGGTATAGTACAAAGAAAAAGAAGTCGTCGAAGCGTTCCCCCAAGAAAGTGAGTGGCGTGTCCTCCTTACAGTCGGTCAGTGATCGGTCCGACGAAGCCTCGGCCTCTCCGTCTCCTTCGCAGAGGAGTGGGCAACAAGCCCCCAGTGTGATTGTTAGCCATAGTGTTCTCCCCGGTGAACCCAGTGTGAGGGAGGAACCAAGGGCTGGCCCCTCTGGAGAGAACGGAAGGACCGCGAGTGTTTCGGGCGAATCGGGCCACGTGGCAGGGGATCACGCTTCCTCAGAAGACCCGGTGTGGGGCAGTGTGGCGATCTCAGACTCCCCCCCGCCCTTGTGGGCCGGTGCGTCGGGTTCCCCCCCGCCAGAAGAAAACCACGCTAGAATTCGTCGCCCGAGTAGCGATGCCTTCGGGTGGAAGTTACCGAAGACTCCAGGGAGGTCACCGCTAAGGATGGACGTATCCCTGGGTCCCTGGCCTTCTAGCAGGGACAGAGTGGACTCGGTACCCTCGGTATCTACAGCAGTTCCCGAGGACTTTCTCCAGCACCCTGTCTCGGACGGTCGACGGCGAAGGGCCTCCCCCGCGCATCACTCGGGCAGTCGTTACGCGAGGAACGTGGCACCCTCGGACTCTTCGGAAGCAGACTCATCCTCCGGGGGAGAACGCAGGGAGAAACGGCACCGGAAGAGAGAGCGGACCGATAGTGATCGTTCCCGCTCCAGGTCGAGGTCGCGGCACAGTAGGAAGCGCCCACGCTCTCACTCCCGTAAGTACAAGAGGGAGGTCTCTCCCGGCGGCGGCGAATGGTTCTACGTCCCCTCAGGAGAGTCCAGGAAGCACCGCTCTCCAGACTCTCGGTCCAGTGAACGAGCCTCCAAGTTGTCACTGCCTACATACAACATGGAACCGCTCGACCGGCCACGCAAAAAGGACCTCACTCTCAGGCACAAGTCCTCGAGGCCTCCGGTTCACCCCGCCCGGCGGGAGGAAGCGTGCTTCCGAGAAGACAGCCCGACCGAACCAGCCCAGCTGGGTCGGGCGTCGAGCAGGAAGGACCGGTTTCCGGGGTCGGGTCTTTCCACCGGGACCGTGTCCTCCGCTTCCAGAGCCTTGGGCCAGTCGAAAGGCCTCCCGGAGTCGGTGGCACCCGCCCTACGGCGAGACCCAACCGCGTACGGTGCGCCCTACGGTTGCGGGACGTCCTCCCTGGGACCTAGTAGAGAGCGGCCAGTTTACCACCCAAGCACTGCTCCCCTCCACCAAGCCGAGGCCTCGGTCGACGGAGGCGAGGCTTCCCCGTCGGAGGACTCCGCCTACAGAAGAGTGGTAGGCCTCGTCAGAAGGATCCATGGAATTCCGGAACCCTCGGCGCCGAAGGTGAATGCCTGGAGGTCGAGCCTCTTGAGATATACGACCCGGGACGTCCTTCCGAAGTCCTCTCTGGCCCTGCCTCTCGCCCCAGACCTAGTACTGGGACAGGAGTACATCGACAACTTGGTGGCCAGCAGTGCGGAGGCCCCCAAGTCCCAGAGTGCCTCCAAACTCCTCCAGGGTCTTAAACTACAGGGCAAAGTTTATATCCCGGAAGGGCGGCGCCCAGCCTCCTGTAGGGTGGACCCAGCCGTGGATATCCTAGGACAAGGCGTCTCGGACGAAAGGGCCTATTCAGCCCCTGTGTCCTTCTCGCCCTCTGAAGCCGGCATGATGGAGGAGATGTCGAGAGACATGGTTAACGTATCCTCATGGCTGGACTGGTGGGCCTCCACGTTGGTTAATGTACAGGCCTCCACAGACCCCGACGACCCTGAACAACAAGGTCTCCTGTCAGACCTTCTCACCTCCGGGGGGAAAGCCCTCAAATTTATGGCGTATCAGGCACTCTCCTTGACGGCCAACTGGGTCCTTCGAAAGCGGGACACAGTGCTTTCCAAAGTGTCAAGAAAAATCCCGGACAGAGAGGCGCGAGTGATTCGCACCCTACCCCTAGGAGGCGAGTCCCTGTTTCCGTTGAAGGAATTAGAAGTGCTGATGGAGGTGTCCAAGAGGAGAGAAACCAACGTCCCCAAGCAAACATCCTCCAGGAGGCCTCCTTATAGGAGGTCAGTCTCGGATAGTGCCGTGACCCCTCAGGCTATCCCCAGCTCTTCGAGGAGGGACGCCCCCGCCTCCTCCTGGACATCAACTACACAGCCCTCCCGCAGGGGAGCTACAGCTTCTGCCAGCTCCTTCAGGTCGGGTTACTCCGCCTCGAAAAAGGGCAGATCAGGCCGCCCCTCTAGGAGAAGGTAGAGGGAGAGGCCCCCTACTCCCGCCCAAGCCTCGGGTTGGGGGATGCCTCAGACCCTATTGGCAAGCATGGAAAACGCATGGGGCGGATGCTTGGACGGTGTCCGTCCTGAAAGAAGGCTACAGGATCCCCTTCATAGCGGATTCACCCCCTCTTATTCCAGCCACCCAAACAGAATGGTTAGCTCCCAGGGACCCGTTGAAAAGGGCTACCCTGCAAAAAGAAGTTTCCTCCATGTTGGAGAAGGGAGCCATGGAAGAAGTCCTTCTCCCAGGGCCAGGCTTCTACAGCCGCCTGTTCCTGGTGGAGAAAGCAACGGGGGGGGGGGGGGGGGTGGAGACCGGTGATAGACCTGTCGGCCCTCAACAAGTTCGTCAAGAAGACGGACTTCAAGATGGACACCCCAAAATCCGTCCTGATGTCCTTGAGGGAGAAAGATTTTATGATGACGGTCGACCTCAAGGACGCGTACTTCCAAATTCCGGTCCACCCGTCGAGTCGGAAGTTCCTCCGGGTGAAATGGGGCTCCCAGATCCTGCAGTTCCGGACCCTCTGCTTCGGACTGTCGACGGCCCTTCAAGTGTTCACGAGGGTCTTCGCGACAGTCTCAGTATGGGCTCACGAACGAGGTATCCGCCTCATCAGGTACCTGGACGACTGGTTGCTCCTTTCCAGTTCAAAGGCCCTCTTGGAAGAGCAAGGAAAGGACCTCCTCCGTTTCTGCAGGAGTCTGGGAATCATTATCAACCTGGAGAAATCGAACCTAACTCCATCCAACAGAATGGGGTACTTGGGGATGACGTTGGACACCGTGCAGGGGAAGGCCTTCCCCTCGGAAGACAGGATACAGAACCTCGTCAAGATCATTCAGCCGTTCCTGTCGGGGCTTCCCAGGAAAGCGAAAGACTGGCAGAGGCTGATAGGCCATCTGGTCTCATTAGAGAAGCTAGTCCCCCAAGGGAAGATACGGCTCAGACCCGTACAATGGAACCTCAAGGCTCTATGGTCCCAGACAGGCTCTCAGAAAACATCGATTCCAGTCCTTCCGGACACGAAAGCAGCCTTAAGTTGGTGGCGATGCCAGTCGAACTTCCTCAAGGGGATGCCCCTCGGGTCCTGTCCCCCCGAGTTTCTCCTGTTCACGGACGCCTCCAGCCTAGGGTGGGGAGCCCACCTGCGGGAGGAAACAGCAAGCGGGACCTGGTCAGAGACCGAAAAGCAACTCCACATCAACGTCCTGGAGCTAAAAGCAGTACAAAAGGCATGTCTGCACTTTGCAAGTCGGTTGAAGGGAAACACCGTGGCCCTAATGTGCGACAACGCCACGGTGGTAGCCTACATCAAGAAACAAGGTGGCATGAAGTCGAAGGAACTGTGCGACCTCACCGTAAACATCCTGCACTGGGCGGACGAGCACCAGGTAACACTGCTAGCAAGGTTCATCCCCGGGAAAAGGAACGTGCTAGCCGACGGCCTCAGCAGGATAGGTCAGATAGTAGGGACGGAATGGTCCCTACAACCAGAAGTGGCCAGACTCATCCTTCAACGCTGGGGCTCCCCGGTGATGGACCTCTTCGCAACAAAGCTCAACGCCAAGTTACCGGTTTATTGCTCCCCGGTGCCAGACGAAGGAGCAGCCCTAGAAGACGCCTTCCAGCACAGGTGGGACAACCTGGACGTTTATGCCTTTCCCCCCTTCACGCTGCTAAGGCAAGTGCTCAACAGAGTAAGAACCTCCCAAAACCTAAAGATGACTTTGGTAGCGCCCTGGTGGCCGGAGAGAGAGTGGTTCGCGGATCTGAAGGACCTGGCAAGCCATCCGCCATGGCCTCTGCCCCCCAGGTCAGATCTACTGAGTCAACCGCACTTCCTCAAGTTCCACGACAAGCCTCTCTCTCTTCGCCTTCACGCCTGGAGACTATCGAGCGACTCCTGAAGAAGGAGGGGTACTCCTCCTCCACAGCTAAGAGGATGTCCCTATACCTAAGAAAATCCTCTACCGTAGTCTACCAGGCGAAGTGGGCCGCCTTTACGAAGTGGTGCGCGACAAAACAAATAAGACCTCTTAAAGCCTCGGTCCCTGACATAGCTGACTTTCTCGTGTACCTTACGGATAAAATAGGGATGTCAATCCCAGCTATTAAAGGAGTACGAGCAGCCTTAGGCCAAGTCTTTCTCCTGA
>NC_090732.1:124208040-124210540 GCF_036898095.1 Palaemon carinicauda | reverse complement strand
AATCTTGCAGCCTATTAAATTTCTTATTCCTGATTTGGATATTAATATCTGTCATGCATGTTGCATAAGGTTTTCCATAATTTTGACCATCCTTTGCATTCAGATCCCCCAAAACTACCATCCTATACGTAATCCTAGATATGCAATTACTTCTAACAATCTGCTTTTTCATCATTGGCTTAATACGGCACTATATTCTAAAAGTTTTATTTCACCTATGACCAGATTGTGGAATGGTCTTCCTAATCAGGCAGTTGAATCCATGGAACTTCAGATTTTTAAACTTGCAGTGAATTTTGTTTATGTTGAACTGGCTAACAAAAGTCTCTTTTCATACTGTATAATTATATGACAGATCTATTTTAAGGTTGTCACTGATCTTAAGATTTTTTTTTTTTGTTCTCTTCTTCTTAAATAGTTCATTAATTCCTTATTTCCTTTCCTCACTGGGCTATTTTCTATGTTGGAGCCCCCTGGGCTTATAACATCCTACTTTTCCAACTAAAATTGTAGCTTAGCTAATAATAATAATAATAATAATAATAATAATAATAATAATAATAATAATCACCATCCTTTTCCCCCAAAGCCTCTCTTTTAAATGATAGGATAAATAAAGAAAGGAAAGAACTAGTTATACATTTTAATGTATATTCATGTGTTTTCATTTTATATTTTGTCTTTAGAAATAAAAACTGGAGAAGACTATAATGTTGGAAGAATAGAGCTAGAAATTAATTCTAGGCATCACAGGAATCCCAATTCGAATTAATTAGTACGTAAGTAGTGTGCTCCCTTTTTGGCCATGTGGTAAGGGTGTGAGAATACTATCACCGTTGATGCGTGTCGCAGGAAGAGACGAAAAGGACAGCTGTTGCCTTACAATTTTGGATTTTAGCAGAAGTTTAGGCCCACTTCTAATAACTGTGGAAACTGCTGCCTTGCTGTTGGATTATTTAGTCAAAGTTTAGGCCCACTGCCAATAACTGTTGAAACTGCTGCCTTGCTGTTGAACTATTTAGTCAAAGTTCAGGCCCACTGCCAGTAGCTGTGGAAACTGCTGCCTTGCTGATGGACTATTTAGTCAAAGTTTAGGCCCACTGCCAATGTCTGTGGAAACTGCTGCCTTGCAGTTGGACTATTTAGTCAAAGTTTAGGCCCACTGCCGGTAACTGTGGAAACTGCTGCCTTATAGTTGGACAATTTAGACAAAGGTTAGGTCAACTGCCAATGTCTGTGGAAACTGGTGCCTTCCAGTTGGACTATTTAGTCAAAGGTTTAGTCCCATCACCAATAAGTGTGGTTGATGATTGCAAGGATATACGATCCTAAAAACTCTGCCAAATTTTAAACCATGCCTGATGCTATTAGAAGGTGCATCAGGCAACTGACCTCTTAATGTAGAGATAATGGCGGGAAAGAAGAAGGATGCTCACTTTATGGTGGTTATAACTATTTTGTTTTCATGTTTGGCATTTATTCCTTAGATTGGATTAACCTGACATAAAATCTTGTATATATCGTCTTTATATTCAGTGTGATCTATTGTAACTGTTGTTATTAGTATCTAACATGATCTCACTGATTTCCATACGAAATAACCCGAAAACACTCCAACATTCTATACCAGCTTCGGGAGAATACTGCACATGTGCACTTTTGAATAAAGATAAACAAATTAACAAAAGAAAAATATGACGCATATAATCATTACTTGAGAGAATAATAACTAGGCATTTAAGATATCATTACAGCATCTTTTAAATTCTGGATCTTAATATAAAAAAACTTCGACAATTTGAAGGAAATTAAAGACCTCAAGTACTGGTCAGTGTGGCATCTCAACAGATCGTTGTGAGTATGGATAATGGAAAGAAATTGCAGTCTTGTAGAATTATTAAACAATAAAATGGTTACATGAACATTTGATGAGTCATCTCTACAGACTTTGAAAATGCATAAAAAGGATTGTATATGGGTTGATTAATGAAAGTTATGAGGGAGAATTAAAGTAGTAGGTTGCACAGCTACTGATTGATAGTAGTGCATGCGATGTCGATATGAATGAAGAGGTTGTTAGTGAGAAGTAAGAAAAAATGCCTGATGCAACTGAGGCATTGAGGAAGTTGAAATGAAAAGGATTATAAAGAGAGTTAGTGTTTGGTAATTCGACAGGGGTAGTTCATCAATTATGTCATTATGTAGATCAATATATGAATAACTTATTGGTGCATGAGGAATAAAAGTGAATATTGATAAAATGACAAGGGAGAAACTGATGACAAATAAGAGAGATAACCGTCTGTTCCTCCACGATGCGTAAAACAAAAGACATGAACTGCCTATTTGTATGATTGAGGTCAGTGAAATGTTGAGAAGCAATTCCAAACATTAATGACGAGAAAAGAAAGGAGGACGTTGAATTAATGATGCACAACATTCTCGGAGACATTTCTCTTTCATGCAAGGAGATACATATGCAAGTACTTGCTGTCGATTT
>NC_090732.1:124185540-124203040 GCF_036898095.1 Palaemon carinicauda | reverse complement strand
TGTAACATTAAATAGAGCAAGAACCAGAGATGGTAAGACAGAGAGCAACACTTATGAATGGGGACTTATCCACTAGTGAGTGTTATTGTGGCTATCCAGTGCAAACAATGCAACACATCATTCATGAATGAGAACTGGGACCCACCTATACAGATTAAAACTTCTTGAACACCAATGAAGCGGCCAAGCAATGGATACAGTACTGACGCAACAAGAAATGATTCCTATGGTTTATTGTTTGTGTGCTTGATTGATTGCTAGGGCAGAGAAATCTCTTCTTAACTTGTGAACGACCTAAGTTCCCTTTGTGAAACTCCCTGGCCATACCGGGATGTTGTTGATCAAGTAACATCATATTTCTTAGGTGAACTGGAATCCATTGTTTATAATTTAGATTGTTATTCTCAAAGAATAACAGTACAAGTTGAAATCATGCCCTCATGAAGTCCACCAAACATGATCACAAATTTGTCATCTCCATATTCAGACTAAGTCTATTGTATATGGTTAGGCATAGCATATAATGGTTGGTCAGCAGTTATGACAGGGGTTTGCCCTGTGTTCAAGAAAGCCACTGTATCTTGGACTCTTGCCATGATGTGTTTCATCGTTGCAACAGAGTGAGCTTGATTTCACCACAGTGGCATCATTACTAAAATGCTTACTTCAAGTGGTTGGCTCTGCTACTCCGTTTCATGGAAGGCTGATCATGTGATGCAGACTGTATCAGTCACATCTTTAGTGAGGAAGACTTCATCCAACCAAGAATATTCTTCTTTCAAGTGTGAAAAGATCGACTGGGGTGCTGGTAAAGATTGGCTTGCTACTAGAGAAGGATTAGGGTTTTGTGTGATGTATGTTGGTATATGCTTCTGGAAATTCCTCAACTTTAATTTTGAGAGACTCGTGTTCATCACCAGTATTTTCAGTGGGTGTTGAAAATGGACACACTTGTACTATGTAACGATGGTGGTTGCAGTCGAATTATGATCTATGTTGTCCACTGCTGCAATTGTGAGCAACTGCTTTTTCAACACGGGAACAGATTACTTCATCTTCAACATGCTGTGTAACAACTGCTTCTAGCTGTGCTGATATTTCTGGGATCCTGTTATATGATATGATGAGTTCGTTCTCATAGAACATTCCAGATAACTAAAATCCCATTATTCTCCCTTGCTGGCACGTCCTGTCCATTCAGGTGTAGTTCCCTAACTGATTTGTGGTTAGTTAGGCAGCCTTTGGGATACTAGTAGGTTGTTTCAGCATAGAGTCAACATACATTTTCTATTTAGCTGACACTGAACCCCATGCTGAATTTCACAGCAGTGATGTCACCGTTTCCCTTTAGTAATGCCCAGCAATTACTCCTTCAAGAACTTCAACAATTTTATTTACTTGAAAGTTTTGAAGTTAAACATACTCGGTCACACGTAGAGACCTTCTGTATGCTACCCTCATCTAGCTTAGCTTGGAAACCAATGTGGTTAACTATAAATCTGGAATGAGAAAATTAGAGAGAAAAATACTGTTGATGTGCTTTACAAACAATAAAATTTTGAAACATATTTATCAGTTTACTTTATAAACAGTAAATTCTAGAGGAAACCGTGTTGGTGGGCTTTTAGTCCATGAGCCAGACCAGATATTGGTACCACCTGGGGGGGCCAAAGGTCACTGTGTTTTCTTGATAAGTATATATCCATCGATGAAGAAAAAGTTTGAAGCCAAGCTTAGAGCAGTAGCTTAATGCTAATAATCACCTCATGAAGATCTACGAATGGTCCCAATATGGGATCCTAAATTTTGGGGTAGGGGAAATATAAATTGCAATATCTTTTGAAGTAATGGTCCAATTGCTACGTATGAGCGCTCAAAATAATGGGAATTTCATGTTCTACATAATTATATATCATATTTGCCCATATGCTAATGAAGTAGGTCACTAGAGGTCAAAAGGTCACAAGATTTTGCCTTTGCTTAAAATCAATAGCGCTGTTCAAGAAATCACCCCAGATACTGAACCAACGAGAATTTCTCCACTGAAATGGGCTCCGATTGGAGATAATAAGTGTCCAAATCCATTTTATGCCTAGAAATGTTAAATTTATTTGTATCTGAGGTATGATACTTAACGGTATTTGACAATTTTTTTTAGAAGCCCATTTTTAGCCAGAGAAGAAACAAAATTATATTACTCAATCTTCTGATCATTTAGTATGCATGTTTTGCTGAAATCTGTTTTTAACCATTAAAATATTGCACTATGCATATAGTACGTTACATTTTGTCAGGTTTACAAGGGACGAAGTCATTTGACAGCCCTGTAACCCATGTCAAACAGCATGATGTCAAAATGCCATGGCCCCCAGTAACAGAGGAGATGAAAGATGGAGCAGCCTTCATACCATGCTCTGTGAAAACCTTTAGAGGATGCTGTTGACAGGTGAATCGGACCCCTCAGCTCCTGTATCAGATCGATTACAAAGGTTCATTGAATCAGTTAGGCAAGAACCTCGTGTATGGTATAATTTGTGCAAAGGTAATACCTCTTAAACACATCCTCCTGCCATATGCTGTCAAATCCCTAACTGGTTGTGTTGAGATCATTCCCCTCTTAAACCGAAGTGGTCATGGTGTTTCTTACTCAAAACTTGAAGAGATTGACACAGCTCTGTGTATTCATAAGATGGTGTTGAACGAAGGATGTGTTGCCATACCAAGAGTTATCCAGCCTAATGTTCAAGTGACATTGGCATATGACAACATTGATAGGAGGGAGGAGACACTGAGCGGAGAAGGGACATCACACCAAGTTAACGGCATCATTGCACAGCCCAGGGTGTTTGGACCACAACCCCTCATACAGCATCAAATAAATGAAGAGAACCGAAAACATCGGACCATAGAGATTGAGGAAAGACTTCCTTCCATCTACATTGCTGGAAAGCGGGTTGGACCTCCTCTTCATGGATATGTGGAAATGGATGACCAGACAATGAATCATGAAGTGAAAAAGAAAACTCTGCTTTGGTTGCTCACTCGTGCACATTGTGCTTCAAACTAAACTGTGGGGAGCTGGACAGGCTTCAACATTCAAGTCCGTGATGAAGTAGAGATCACCCCTGATGAAGTTGGTTATTTTACCCACAATAAATGCCCCTACCACTTTGCTGTCTACTGTCCATGATGTGTTGTGCCAGTGGCAACTAATCAGATCACTAGGTCTTAGTAGCATTATCGTTGTGTTTGACCAAGCACTATATGCTAAAGCAACTGAAATAATTTGGAAGCAGAGATACATTTTCAGAAGTCGTTCCTCGGATGGGCACATTTCACACCCTGTGTACACTCTTAAGCATCATTGGTAAATGATTCCAAGATGCTGGGCTGAGAGATCTTTGCGTTGAATCAGGTGTCATTGCTGAGGGGTCAGTAGAAAAGCTACTTTTGGGAAAACAGCACAATCGATCAGTTAGGTTCCACAAACTACTGTATGAAAGGGTTCTTAGAAATACATGGAGAAGATGAAATTGCCATTCGAAACTTGGTCAACAAATTTTCCCAAGATATATACCAGGAGACCTTCACAGAGACACTGAGCACCCAAGCATTTGTGTCACTGGCTGAACGTTTTGAGGCATACAAAGAGAGTCTGCACCAGGATCGAGGGGATCTAGCATCACTTTGGATGTCGTACTTGGACATGGTAGACATCATGTTGAACATGCTGCGAGCTTCTAGAGAAGGAAATTGGTGTCTCCATCTGTCTGCTATCAAAGACATGATACCATGGTCTTTTGCATATAATAAGCACAACTGTGCCCGGTATCTTAGCACATACTACGCTTAGATGACAAACCTGTCAACAGAGCGCCCAGATGCCCTGGAGCACCTCTGGAACAGGGGGTTTTCCATTCAAAATGGACCTGCCAATCCATTTGGAAGGATTCCTGTGGATCAGGCCGTTGAGGAGACAGTGAATAAAGACACCCAGATACCAGGAGGGACAAAAGGTTTCAGCCTCAGGCCAAGTGCAGTACACAGATACTACCTGACTGCAAAGTACAGAAGTTCATTTCTTGGTTGAATGAAAAGGGCACTGGGGAGTAGCCAACCATTTTGCCACCCTGATCTCACTACATTACGGATAAAGAACGATGAAAGGGCAGTATCAATGTTGGTCAGTATGTTGGATGAAAACTGGACAAATCCATTCGGTGTCTCCTCTGAGCTAATCAGCCTCTCCACAGGAATGATCGCTCCTCACAACATTGCAAAAGATCTTTTAGGGGCCAAGGTTAAGGGAACTTTAGCATTTAAAGAATTTTACAATGAAAGGCTTGATATCAGCGCCACCAAGAGTTTTTTGACCCACTAAAGAAACTGAAACTGCAAACATTTAGTGATATCAAAATGAAGAGTTTTGTGAAAACACAGGGATGAAGTGTCATCATATCTGCTGACAGAAACCTGTTTGCAGAAATGACGCTGATTTGACAGACCAGAAAGCTGGACATGAGGAATGTGCTGTCCTATCATCTTGGGCCTATACCTTGGTCATTAGCAAACCCTGAAGGCACCCTACGAAAGACCAATAAGGCACAGCTCTCCAAATGTCTGAGAAAGGATCTTTCACCAGCCGATACCATCCCGTCTAATTCAGTTTGCATCATTGACAGAAAATAATGGCCAACACCATAAATGTCTTTTGGAGAAGCTTCCAAGTCCATCTTCTTTGCGATCCTGAGGGAGGGGAGAGTTAAGTGCCGAATTGATGTTGTGATGTTGTCTTCGACGTATACAATGGAAACGCCATTAAGAATGCTGAGCGGGTGAAAAGAGGGTCTGAGGGTACTATGACGTTTGGTAATATTATATCTGGCCACAGTTTTAAGCAGTGGAAGAATTTTCTACATAAAGGAAACAAGAAGACCCACTGATTGAGTTTCTTGTTGATGAATGGAGCAATGATCAAAGTCTACGTGAAAGGCTGGACAAGAAAGAGCTTTTCCTAACACATGGAGATCAATGCATACGAGTTACAAAAGACTCAGTCTCTGACATTCAAGATCTATAGAGTAGTTAGGAGGAGGCAGACACCAGGTTACTTCTACATGCAGAGCACTGTGCCAGGTCTGGTCTGGCAGCTGTTGTCATCGTATCACCAGACACTGATGTCTTTGTTTTGGATATGGCTTTTACACCAAAGTTAGCATGCCATGGATATTTCAAAGTGGGCTCAAAGATGCGTACTGAATATATAGACTTTAAGAAGGCTTCAGATCTTCTCGGTCTCGAAAAATGTGCCTGCCTTCTTGGTCTCCACTCATTCACAGGTTGTGACACTGTGAGCAGCTTTGCCGGCAAGGGCAAAGTCTCGGCTCTCTGTCTTCTAAATGTTAAAGACCACATGACAACCCTGCAATCATTAGGCCAATCATGGGACCTATCGAACCAAGCAATTAAACAACTAGAGCCACTAACATGTTCCCTTTATAGTGCCAGGACAACAATTAACAGCATAAATGAGTTGCGTTTCTTCATTTTTTGTTCGAAGAAAGGCGAGGCTGAGTCTTGTCAACTGCCACCATGTGCATCTTCCTTGTCAATCACTGCAAGAGAGCCAACTATCAGTGTGCCATCTGGAAAAGAAGTTTGGAAAGGAATCCAGATATTCTTTCTCCAGATAGAAGTAACATGCATTTCCAAAGTTAAGTGGTGTATGTGCTTGACCTTCACCCCAGGGCATTGACCTTTAATTGTCAAAATGATCCTAGATGAAATAAACTCATTCTGACATGATTTCTGCTCTTGGTGGGGAAAATCTGTTTGTAAAATTGCATGAACGAGCAACAAACTGTCATCTTTATGTTTGCAGGTGTTTTATTAATAAAATGGCCTTTTCCAAATATGTGTCAAATACCGTTAAGTACCATACCTCAGATACATATAGATATAACACTTTTAGGCATAAAATGGAGTTGGACACTTATTATCTTCTATCTAAGCTCATTTCAGTGGAAAAATTCCCATTGGTGCAGTAGCTGGGGAGATTTTTTGAACAGAGGTACAGATTTTATGCAAGGGCAACATTTTATGACCTTTTGACCTCTACTGACCTACTTTATTGGCATATTGGAAAAAATTATGTATAATTTCGTAGAACATAAAATTCCCAACATTTTGAGTGGTAACTTGCAGATATTGGACCATTACTTCAAAAGATATTGCAATTTACATTTCCCCTACCCCAAAATTTTGTATCCCATATTGGGACCATTCGTAGATCTTTACGAGGTGATTACTAGCACTAAGCTACTCCTCCAAGCCTGGCTCCAAACTTTTTTTTTTATCTATGGATATATACCTATCAAGAAAACACAGTGACATTTTGCCACCCGAGGTGGTACCAATCCGTGCAATTCTTGGGTCTGGCTCATGGACTATTTGTAAACATTAAGATCTACTCCAGTAGCCATGAAAACATAGGAATCCATCTAGATCAAATACTTCTTAGCAAAACGTCAACTTCCAGCTGCTAATTTGGCGGCCATCTTACAAAATGACCGCCATATTGGGTTTTTAATTGGCCAAATGCAAGATTTTAATAGTATTACTCGGATTACAATTGTGCCAAATTTGATTTTATTATCATCACCTGGGTGATTTTTCTGTTATCTCTCACTCAACAGAGCTTTGTTGTGGCAGAGTCTTGGGAATGTTTAGGGAGAGTGACGTTACACGTCCTTCAATTGGTGACTATGTTGAAAGGTGATGAATTGGATTACTATGTCGATGTAAAGCTTAAAGCTGTCTGGTTTCAGTTCCAGTTTCATCAGAATAGGTGCTCACCAGAACGTCAGCCGGGCAAGCCCAACCCTCAACCACAGCAATGGTTTTCCCAATAAACGGCTTTAACTCACGGTCCCGGGCTGGGATCAATCTTATGGCATGCGAATGCTAGGCGAACACTTTACCACTGTACTAGCCATGAGATATATGATAAGACAGAATACTCATTCGTTGTCATGAACTCGCGTGTCTCATCGTGTCCCCGTGGCACCACGCCAGACAAATGGGGTCAGTTGCAAGATTATACTCATTGCAGAAAACCTGTTATTAGCTTCACTACTGTAGTTCTAAGAATAGGGAAATTCTTAAGGCCTGTCTGAAAATTAAGTGACCCCCAGAATACTTACGGGATTATTTTGTAGAATGTGGCATGAAAAGGCAAAACCTAATGATGGGAATTAGGAGTGTTTATGGGAAAAAAAAAAAGAAAAAAAAAAAGAACTGACTAATTGCAATTGTTACAGAGGGATCACCCTTGTGTCAGTTGTTATGGAAATATATAGTATGCTTATTCTAAAGCGAATTGAGAGAAAGATTGATGAAAAGTTGAAAGATGAACAAGCAGGATTTAGAAAAGGAAGAAATTGTACTGACCAAATTTTCATTTTTATATGTCTTACAGCAATGCGTAGAATATAGAAGTCCACTTTTGATAGATTTGTGCACTGTGAAAAAGCCTTTGAAAGTGTGCGCCAGCCAATTTTATGGAGAGTCCTGGGTTATTATGGAATTCCTCTTAAATATGTGAATTTTATTAAATCTATTCCTTAGCGTAGCAAGTGTAAAGTTAATGTTAGAGGAGTCCTATAAAATGAATATCCAGTGAACATCGGAGTACTCAAATGGAATGTGTTGTCACCTGTGTTTATCCTCCTCGTGCATTTTGTCATGTGTAGAACAGTTGGAGATGGTGGAGAAGGATTGGACTGAATTGGTAACAGGAAACTGGCAGACCTAGAGTATGTTGATGATGCTGTCCTTATTGGAAGAACAGCACAGGATTTGCAATGCTTGCTTACCAGAATGCATGAAATATCACACGAAGTTGGGCTCAAGATAAATAGAAGAAAGACAGAGATGATGAGAACGGAGTATGCAATGGAAGATGAAATATCTTTGGAAGGAGAAAGGATTAATGACGTATAATCATTTAAGTATTTAGGAACTATGATCTCCAATACAGGGGTCTTTAGAATTAGAGATTAGTGAAAAATTGAAAAAAAAGGGAAATCAGACAATGGTTAGGTTAAGTAAAATTTGTAAATCAAATCGCCTGAAATTACATAAAAATCAGGCTATATCAGTTTAGTGAGATCGGTGTTACTCTATGGACATGAGTCATGGTATGACAATGAAACAATCTCCACAGATTTAGTAGATTTGAGAACAAAACCATCAGAAGGGTAGTGGGAGTTAAGGGACAGGACAGGATTAGAAATGAAACTATAAGAGAGAGTACTCGAGTGCCATATATGGATGAAATCATGATGAGGGGTAGATGGAGATGGTTTGTGAATGCTCCTCGCACTCCCCTAGAGACATTACTTTAGCAAACGTTCATCTGGGCTCCACAAGGCACTAGAAGAGTTGTAAGACCCAGGCCTACATGGCCGAGGACTATGAAACGTGAAGTAGGAGATGATGAATGGAGAAATATTGAATTAAAAACTCAAGATAGACGACTGGCGAAATCTAACCGACGGCCTTTGCGTCAATAGGCATAGGAGATGATGATGGTGATATATTGTTGCCTCAATCTCTCGCTAGGCATCAGACAGAGGTTCTTTACAGATACATTAGGTCACAGAACTGAAGAGTCATAGTTTTCTTGTGTTTTTTCTTTATCTGTCCATCATCAGTCACATGTTAATCTTGCCCTTCCTAGCTGATAATTTTCCCCTTTTCATAACGCCCATGCCCTTCAGCTTTGTCTCTTCACCTTCCTTGGAAGGGATTTTTGTTCGCTTTTTATGCTCTGACTCGATTATTAAAAGGCCTAATACTTTATATTGATTTCTTTGGGAACACGTTTTTTTTTTTCATCCTTTTGGAGGGGCCATTTGAATAAATAACTCTCTCTCTCTCTCTCTCTCTCTCTCTCTCTCTCTCTCTCTCTCTCTCTCTCTCTCTCTCTCTCTCTCTCTCTCTCTCTCTCTCTCTCTCTCTCTCTCTCTCATTAATTGAATCAAGAGGTTTTAAGAATACGGTTATTTATTTTTTTAAAGTGTTGACCTTTGATGTACATAGAGAAAGCAATAGTTTGGGATTAATCAAATTACTATTCTAATTAGAAAGGATAGAATTAACATTCTCATCTTACATTAAATTGTGTGTCTGAGAGAGAGAGAGAGAGAGAGAGAGAGAGAGAGAGAGAGAGAGAGAGAGAGAGAGAGAGAGATTATAATCAGACGGTAAAGGAAAAAAAGGAGACCAATATAGAATAACTGTCTGTCGAAGAGGTATCCGTTCAGAACTGGTTGGACAGGTGCTTCGCTCTGGTTTAGACGAATGAGTGTGACCAGAACAAAGAGGACGACTCGAGAAGGATTCCTACCACCATGACTAGTGCCAAAATTTTTGACTTTTTAATCAGATGCGGGAAATAGTTAACTTTGAATTATTATTGTTTATCCTTTATTAATGTACGCGACCCGTCAAAACTGACTGCTAAGTATCTAGATAGATATGCACATGCCCACCCCTTTCACTGGGGTATGACTACACCCATTCCCCCTACCCGAGGGACAGCTCTCACCGTCCTCGGGATATATATATATATATATATATATATATATATATATATATATATATATATATATATATATATATATATATATATATATATATATATATTTATTTATTTATTTATTTATTTATTTATTTATTTATTTATTTCCGGTCATGCTCAGCTACCCCTGTCCCTTGGGTAGGGAGTAGGAGATGACTACTCCCTCTCTCCCCCTAACCGAGTGACGGGGAAAGCTAAGCATGACCAGAAATATATATACGAGTATATATATATATATAATATATATATATATATATATATATATATATATATATATATATATATATATATATATATATATATATATATATATATATATATATATATATATTATATAGGACAGATTCCTCACATTTTACCGGTCGTACGTAGATAGGACAAACATTTTCTCACGCATTTATTTGTAGGCTTATTATTTATTTATTTATTTACATATTTATTGAATTATACGGCTTTTAACCAGTAGTAAGGGTACTCCAGAGGTTAATGATCTTCGACTCTAAAAAGTGGTGGAATGAGAAATAATGGATTTAAAAAAAAAAAAAAAGACATTATTTTGGGGCCATTTGCATTATCAAGACGTGAAAGGGTTAGAGAAGGCGGGAAATGCGTGTAGAAGTAGCTGTATAGAATGTTAGAAAGGCAATTAAGGAGTTCACAAGATTAGAAGCTTGATGTTGCTGTACAATGGTGGTAGTAATTGGGGATCCAGAATTTGTAAGCTATGTCCGGAAGAGGGAGAGATTCTGAAGAAACGGTGAAGAGGAATAGATTTTCACTTACATAAGTGTAAAGACAATAAATGCAACTATAGAACCATAATATTTCTTGAGTATTTTATTGAAGTTTTATGGTATGATATTGACTGTAAGAATTGTGACAGAAGGACTGATAACGAAAAGCAGACAGCGTTTTGGCAAGGAATATAGTGCACAGATCCAAGTGACGAGAGTAGTTTAAAAAGAAAAGGAAAAAGGGGTGTGTCATATATGGAGCTAGAAAATGCTTATGGTAGATTGAATAGAGAGGGAATGGGGAGTCTATAGACCCAGTGAATGTATATTATGGAGTCTATTAATGATAGATTGTAAAAAGTAATGATCGGTTGCAGAAAGCGAGTAGAAGTTTTTATGATGGAAGTGAAGGAAGATTAATTATGTAGGTAGGAGAGTGGTTGTTCCAGTGTGAAAGGAGATCTGAGACAATGTTGTGTTTTCTCCTTGGCTGTTCTACAGCTTTATGGATGGGGTGATATGGAAGGTCAGAGAAAGGATAGTGGATGTAGGTCAAAGTTTTGATATTAGAAATTGAATTTTCAAGTGATTTTGGAATGGCTTATGTTTGCAAATGACTCTGATAAGACGGGACAGTGAATAGAAAGTGCAAAAGCTGGTAAAAGAGTTGGGAAGTATTTACAAGATGATGAAGTTGACAGTAAATCTGAGGGAATGGAAACTAGGAAGACAAAATAATGACAGTTGATATCGATGGTGGAAAAAAAGGAAGTTTATGTTTGATTTGCACCGTATGATTATTTGGGAATGATTTAATGGGTGATGGTAAAATAAGAACTGAGGTGAGTCAGAAAAATGAGTGAAGTAAGAACGGTAACAAGGGTGTTCAAGAGATCCGTAGGAGACTTGAATTTTCTGTGGAAGCCTTAGTGGAAATTAATGCAGAGACTGTTGAGCCAGTTCTCCTTTACAGAAGAGAATTTTGTATATTCAATTAGAATAAGAGAAGAGAGTATGAAACTATTAAGCTGAACTGTTTGCGTAATATGTGTAGTGTAAGAATCTGAGATAGGGTGAGATATATAAAGATGTCTAGAAGTGATAAAATATTTTTTAGTGTGTTAAAGAACGGACAAAGTATTTTCAGATGATCCGGTCAAGTTGAAAGAATGGATGACATGTCAGGAGGAAAGGGGTATAGTTAGCAGGGAAGGAGGCAGCCTAGAAAGTGTTAGGTACATCATGTAAATGATGTAGTGAAAAGGAATGACCTTCCTATCTAGGAAATGCAAGAATACATGCAATCTAATGATAACAGCACAGTGTGGAAGGTGGGTTCCATGCCATGATAATGAGCCTTGTAGCAGTGCGAAAGTTTTACTACAAAGGAGCTCATCCACGATGTAGTTGTTAGACGGCAAGTGTGGCACAATCATTGTGTTCTTATTTTGCTCTGGAGCCATATACAGTATGTACACACACACACACACACACACACACACACACACACACACACACACACACACACACACACACAGTGAGGCTTTTGTTCTGTAGTGGACTATGACATAATTATAAAATGTGTGCTGATAACTGTATTTGTTTTAATGGCTCCTGCAACCCCTTTGCTTCTTTTTATCCCAATTCCCCAGGACACAACTTCCTCCGAATGCTTTGAAATTCGAAAGGAAGTGCATCCAAAAGTCCCTTTTCGCATTTTACAAGAAATAATCATAGCATTTTTTTTCTAAAAGCTGACAGTTCGAAAAAATATCGGAATGCTCTACATCTTAGTTTTTACGTAATAATTGTATCAAAGAAATAGAATTAAAGTAAGAGGAAATAATATAATGATTGTTAAAGAGCAATTATATATTTTCTTGCTTTTGAAATGAAGGACCTAAATAATACGGATTTCGTAAGGGAATGGATATATAAATCCACGGGATCTAGATTCGTAGTTAGTCAATACTCAAAGATGGATTGGAAAGATGATGTTAAAATGTCGTATATCAATGTTTTTTTTTTCGTTTACTTATGGATGCCAGTGGAAGGGAAATTTTAATTTCTTTTTTCATTACCATTTTTGGTCTTATTGGGGGCTCTCTTATAATCTTCCTTTGGTCTATTAAATGGTAAACGTTAGTTTTCCTTCTACACTGAAATTTTCTCGATATGTCTTAAATTTCATCTCAAATTTCTCTTTAAACGTTCAATCTTTTGACAAGTTATGCAGCCTTTTAGTGTTGTGGTGGCCTATTGTAAACGACCCTGCCTGACGGTCTGCTGGACTGGGGTTTTGAGTCCCGCTCAAGCTTGATAGTTTCTTGTAGTGTCTGCAAGCTCACTTTCTTTGTGAACTAAGGATGGGGGTTTTTGGTGAATCTATAGGTCTACCTGCTGAATCATCAGCAGCCATTGCCTGGGCCTCGCTGGTCCTAGCTTGGTTAGAGAAATGGTTTTGCCACTTACCATTAGTAAGGTGTACGGGAAGGTTTGTCTTCAACATTTTGTTGCATCTTGGCCGAATTTCTGTTTTCCAACATCTTTGTTGCCTCTTAAGATTGTCAACATCTTTGTTGCCTCTGTACCAACCGTGTGTCACACAATTGTACATAATTATTTTGTATATATTTTGCTTGTATCTGCGCTCTTCCCTCGCACTAAAAAGAACCTGAATAATCATGTCTCCGTTTTGCTCTGTAACATTGTCTGTCTCTCGAACAGGTCATGTCCTGTTGCCTTGAGGTTTTGTATATAAAGAAGAGTGTTCCTTAATAAATAACTCAGTCATTTCCAATCTGCCTTTGAGTTCACAACTCCTCTCTCGGCCCGTCACATTGGTGACCCCGGAAGTCGACTCGCTCCCACTGCCTTCCACCCCCACCTCCCTCGCCCCTCCATTGTTGGTAATATGACGGAGGCGGACTCTACTCCAGCAGTTGGCACTGCGGCCACTCCATTGAAACTTTCACCGTTCGCTAGCGGAGAAGCGTTCGCTTGGTTTCAACGCGCTGAAGTCCACTTTCGTATCAGGGGCGTGACTCGCTCAACCACCAAAGCGGATTATGTTCTCGCGGCGATACCCGAGGACACCTTCCCAGAAATATCCGACTGGCTTTGTGAACAAGGAGACACCCCAATAGCGTATGACGTCCTCAAATCATACCTTTTGCAGCAGTACTCGCCGTCGCCAGCCGCCCGTATAGCAAAGCTTTTTCAGCTCTCGCAACAACCGTTGGGGGACCAAAGGGCTTCGCTTGCCCTCAGGGAAATGACTAGTATCGCTCACCTTCAACCTGCCGCAGACGGCTCTCCTTGTGAGGTGAACCTACTCCGTGCCCTTTGGATACGCTGTTTACCTGAACCTGTGCGCGCTGCCATACCCGATGTCGATAGTTTACCCATAAAGGACTTGATGACCAAAGCCGACGCGCTTATGGACAGCCACTTCAAGACCTCCATCAACGCCTCCACCCCTGACGACGAGGATGCCTATTCAACGTCAACCGAAGCTGACATGAATGCCGTAGGACATACACGCCTACCCCGTGACGTGCCGAAGCGGCGACAAAGCCGCCCACCACCCAGCGATCGCTCGCGCCCCAACGAATGACTTCTACGGCCACTTACTACCTCCCATTCGCCGCAGTTTTGCTACTATTATTATTATTATTATTAAATGCTAAGCTACAACCCTAGTTGGAAAAGCAGGATGCTATTAGCCCAAGGGTCCCAACAGGGAAAATAGCTCAGTGAGGAAAGGAAACAAGGAAAAATAAAATATTTTCAGAATAGTAACAACATTTAAATAAATATTTCCTATATAAACAATAAAAACTTCAACAAAACAAGAGAAAGAGAAACTAGATACAACAGTGTGCCTAAGTGTACCCTCAAGCAAGAGAACTCTAACCCAAGACAGTGGAAGGCCATGGTACAGAGGCTATAGCACTACCCAAGACTAGAGAACAATGGTTTGATTTTGGAGTGTCCTTCTCCTAGAAGAGCTGCTTACCATAGCTAAAGAGTCTCTTCTACCCTTACCAAGAGGAAAGTAGCCACTGAACAATTACATTGCCGTAGTTAACCCCTTGGGTGAAGAAGAATTGTTTAGTAATCTCAGTGTTGTCAGGTGTACGAGGACAGAGGAGAATCTGTAAAGAATACGCCAGACTATTCAGTGTATGTGTAGGCAAAGGGAAAGAACCGTAACCAGAGAGAAGGATCCAATGTAGTACTGTCTGGCCAATCAAAGGACCCCCTAACTCTCTAGCGGTAGTATCTCAACGGGCGGCTGGTGCCCTGGCCAACCTACTACCACTTCAGATTCGGGGCAACCGCGAAGAAATGTGCCAAAGATTGTCAGTGGCCAAAAAACGTGTAAGTAGGCCATCGCTTATGGCGGTGGCCTCCCATGTTTCTAATCTTTTCTTTTTACAGGATGTAGGAACGGGCGTGCGATTTTTGGTAGACACGGGTGCTTGTCGTTCTCTTTTGCCAAGGAAACTCTTCAAGGCACAACGTAGTCTGTCTACATCTGCCGACGTCCGCTTGGTAGCTGCCAACGGATCTGCGATACCCACCTACGGTTACGAGAACCTCACATTATCGTTCGGAAACGGTAAATTCAATTGGAAGTTTCTCGTTGCTGACGTCACAATGCCAATCCTCGGTGCGGATTTCCTCTCTCATTTCCACCTTCTGGTCGATGTCGCCCACGACGATTGGTCAACGCAGACTCGTACTTGTCGACACCTCTTCAACCCGCCCCCTCTAACCTCGCTCTCCACATCAGCGCACCCACGGATGCCTACGTCCACCTCCTCCCGTCGTACCCGGAAGTTTTCCGTCCAGAACTTTGCCAAACGCCCACGGTTCCTGCCAAGCATGGTATTTATCAGCATATCAAGACGATGGGGCCCCCAGTCTTCACAAAATTCAGACGTCTGGCACCTGAACGATTGGCAGCCGCCAAACAGACGTTCGCCGAAATGGAGAAAATGGGCCTTTGCCAAAAGGCCTCCAGCCCATGGTCGTCACCCTTACACATCGTTCTGAAGAAAGACGGCTCCCTCCGTCCGTGGGGGATTACAGGCGCCTGAACATGCAAACAGAACCGAATCACTACCCCCTCCCAAACATTGACGACGTGACCTCCTACCTGCACAAAGCGAAGGTTTTCTCTACGCTCGACCTCCTGAAGGGGTATTAGCAGGTGCCTATGAACCCAGAAGACATCCCCAAGACCGCCATCACCACTCCGTTTGGCACATACACCTTCAATTACTCCTGTTTTGGCCTTCGTAATGTTGGGGCAACGTTTCAACATCTCATGGATGGCATCTTAGGGGACCTCCCTTTCTGTGTATGTTATGTGGACGACATACTTGTGTTCTCCTCCTCAAAAGAGGAACACCTCCGTCACCTACGCATCGTGCTCGACCGCCTGCAACAAAACGGCCTTGTAGTCCGGTACGACAAGTGTACCTTTGGCGCCAACGAAGTGTCGTTCTTAGGGCACCGTATCACTCCTGAAGGAGTCCATCCCCTCCCTGAGAAGGTAGCAGCCGTTCAGAATTTCCCCACGCCCTCGACCGTCAAAGCTCTGCAGGAATTCTTGGGCATGATCAACTATTATCACCGTTTTCTGCCAGCCATTGCCGCCACTCTTGCTCCCCTCTACGCCTCCCTCAAGGGCAAGTCAAAGGACCTAAAGTGGGGTCCCCTTCAAGAAGCAGCCTTCTGCAATGCAAAGAAGGCCCTATCAACTGCTGCGGCTCTCACTTTTCCTATCCCACACGCCCCTCTCCTTCTCTCCACCGTTGCCAGCGACGTCGCTATTGGTGCAGTACTCGAGCAGGTGGTCAAAGGCTCGCCACGCCCATTGGCCTTCTTCAGCAGAAAACTGTCCAAGGCAGAATCGGGTTATTCTACCTTCGATCGAGAATTGCTGGCGGTGCACTTGGCTGTCCGTCACTTTCGCCATTTCTTAAAAGGTACGCCCCTCGTCATTCGTACAGACCACATGCCTCTGGTGCATGCCTTCACTCGACAGTCTGACGCCTGGTCCGCCCGTCAACGCCGACATCTCTCCGCCGTGGCTGAATACAATTGCACCCTCCAATACGTCCCTGGGAAAATGAATCCCGTTGTCGATGCCCTGTCAAGAAACACGTTGGCTGCCGTTTAACTGGGATTGGATTACAACGCCCTGGCTGAAGCCCAACGACAGGATCCAGAGTATCAAGCTTGTAGGACATCCTGCACGTCCCTCCGTTGGGAGGATTTTCCCGAAGACTCCAACACCACCCTCCTCTGTGACGTCAGTACTGGTAGACCGTGACCTTGGATTCCTGCTCCCATGCGCCGACAGGTGTTTGATTTCATCCACGGCCTTTCACATCCCTCGTGCCGTTCTACTGCACAGCTGCTGAAGGCAAAGTTCATTTGGCACGGCATTTTTAAGGATGCTAATGATTGGGTCCGTGCGTGTACTTCTTGCCAAACTTCCAAAGTACATCGACACACGGATTCAGGAGTGGGCACCTTTCCTCAACCTCAGCGTCGTTTCGCACACATTCACGTTGACGTTGTAGGCCCCCTACCCACATCACAAGGACATCGTTACCTGTTTACCGTCATCGACCGCTCCACTCGTTGGCCTGAAGCCATTCCCATGGAAACTGCAACATCCGCCTCATGTACATCTGCCTTACTCTCTGGATGGATTTCAAGATTCGGGATCCCTGAGCATATTACTTCTGATAGGGGAACAACTTTCACCTCTCAATTATGGACGTCATTAGCGAATCTCCTGGGCATCACCCTACATCAGACAACGACCTACAACCCCGCTGCCAATGGAATGGTTGAACGTTTTCATCGCACCCTCAAAGCAGCTTTGATGTCCCGCTGCAAGGATTCCAACTGGTTTACTCAGCTTCCCTGGGTCCTCCTTGGACTAAGGACCACTCCTAAAGACGCCCTCGACGTCTCGGCAGCCGAAATGGTGTATGGCGACCCGTTGGTCGTCCCTGCCGAATTTTTTCTTTCTACAACCTCCTCCGACGATCTCCAGCGCATACGTCACGTCGTGGGAAAATTTACTCCGTGCCGCCAG